>NC_134837.1:28211358-28399364 GCF_004210375.1 Tachypleus tridentatus | reverse complement strand
TGGTGACATTCTTCACAACAATATCAAACAACGCTACAAATATCAGACACTGCTAGTGGTGACATTCTTCACAACAATATCAAACAACGCTACAAATATCAGACACTGCTAGTGGTGACATTCTTCACAACAATATCAAACAACGCTACAAATATCAGACACTGCTAGTGGTGACATTCTTCACAACAATATCAAACAACGCTACAAATATCAGACACTGCTAGTGGTGACATTCTTCACAACAATATCAAACAACGCTACAAATATCAGACACTGCTAGTGGTGACATTCTTCACAACAATATCAAACAACGCTACAAATATCAGACACTGCTAGTGGTGACATTCTTCACAACAATATCAAACAACGCTACAAATATCAGACACTGCTAGTGGTGACATTCTTCACAACAATATCAAACAACGCTACAAATATCAGACACTGCTAGTGGTGACATTCTTCACAACAATATCAAACAACGCTACAAATATCAGACACTGCTAGTGGTGACATTCTTCACAACAATATCAAACAACGCTACAAATATCAGACACTGCTAGTGGTGACATTCTTCACAACAATATCAAACAACGCTACAAATATCAGACACTGCTAGTGGTGACATTCTTCACAACAATATCAAACAACGCTACAAATATCAGACACTGCTAGTGGTGACATTCTTCACAACAATATCAAACAACGCTACAAATATCAGACACTGCTAGTGGTGACATTCTTCACAACAATATCAAACAACGCTACAAATATCAGACACTGCTAGTGGTGACATTCTTCACAACAATATCAAACAACGCTACAAATATCAGACACTGCTAGTGGTGACATTCTTCACAACAATATCAAACAACGCTACAAATATCAGACACTGCTAGTGGTGACATTCTTCACAACAATATCAAACAACGCTACAAATATCAGACACTGCTAGTGGTGACATTCTTCACAACAATATCAAACAACGCTACAAATATCAGACACTGCTAGTGGTGACATTCTTCACAACAATATCAAACAACGCTACAAATATCAGACACTGCTAGTGGTGACATTCTTCACAACAATATCAAACAACGCTACAAATATCAGACACTGCTAGTGGTGACATTCTTCACAACAATATCAAACAACGCTACAAATATCAGACACTGCTAGTGGTGACATTCTTCACAACAATATCAAACAACGCTACAAATATCAGACACTGCTAGTGGTGACATTCTTCACAACAATATCAAACAACGCTACAAATATCAGACACTGCTAGTGGTGACATTCTTCACAACAATATCAAACAACGCTACAAATATCAGACACTGCTAGTGGTGACATTCTTCACAACAATATCAAACAACGCTACAAATATCAGACACTGCTAGTGGTGACATTCTTCACAACAATATCAAACAACGCTACAAATATCAGACACTGCTAGTGGTGACATTCTTCACAACAATATCAAACAACGCTACAAATATCAGACACTGCTAGTGGTGACATTCTTCACAACAATATCAAACAACGCTACAAATATCAGACACTGCTAGTGGTGACATTCTTCACAACAATATCAAACAACGCTACAAATATCAGACACTGCTAGTGGTGACATTCTTCACAACAATATCAAACAACGCTACAAATATCAGACACTGCTAGTGGTGACATTCTTCACAACAATATCAAACAACGCTACAAATATCAGACACTGCTAGTGGTGACATTCTTCACAACAATATCAAACAACGCTACAAATATCAGACACTGCTAGTGGTGACATTCTTCACAACAATATCAAACAACGCTACAAATATCAGACACTGCTAGTGGTGACATTCTTCACAACAATATCAAACAACGCTACAAATATCAGACACTGCTAGTGGTGACATTCTTCACAACAATATCAAACAACGCTACAAATATCAGACACTGCTAGTGGTGACATTCTTCACAACAATATCAAACAACGCTACAAATATCAGACACTGCTAGTGGTGACATTCTTCACAACAATATCAAACAACGCTACAAATATCAGACACTGCTAGTGGTGACATTCTTCACAACAATATCAAACAACGCTACAAATATCAGACACTGCTAGTGGTGACATTCTTCACAACAATATCAAACAACGCTACAAATATCAGACACTGCTAGTGGTGACATTCTTCACAACAATATCAAACAACGCTACAAATATCAGACACTGCTAGTGGTGACATTCTTCACAACAATATCAAACAACGCTACAAATATCAGACACTGCTAGTGGTGACATTCTTCACAACAATATCAAACAACGCTACAAATATCAGACACTGCTAGTGGTGACATTCTTCACAACAATATCAAACAACGCTACAAATATCAGACACTGCTAGTGGTGACATTCTTCACAACAATATCAAACAACGCTACAAATATCAGACACTGCTAGTGGTGACATTCTTCACAACAATATCAAACAACGCTACAAATATCAGACACTGCTAGTGGTGACATTCTTCACAACAATATCAAACAACGCTACAAATATCAGACACTGCTAGTGGTGACATTCTTCACAACAATATCAAACAACGCTACAAATATCAGACACTGCTAGTGGTGACATTCTTCACAACAATATCAAACAACGCTACAAATATCAGACACTGCTAGTGGTGACATTCTTCACAACAATATCAAACAACGCTACAAATATCAGACACTGCTAGTGGTGACATTCTTCACAACAATATCAAACAACGCTACAAATATCAGACACTGCTAGTGGTGACATTCTTCACAACAATATCAAACAACGCTACAAATATCAGACACTGCTAGTGGTGACATTCTTCACAACAATATCAAACAACGCTACAAATATCAGACACTGCTAGTGGTGACATTCTTCACAACAATATCAAACAACGCTACAAATATCAGACACTGCTAGTGGTGACATTCTTCACAACAATATCAAACAACGCTACAAATATCAGACACTGCTAGTGGTGACATTCTTCACAACAATATCAAACAACGCTACAAATATCAGACACTGCTAGTGGTGACATTCTTCACAACAATATCAAACAACGCTACAAATATCAGACACTGCTAGTGGTGACATTCTTCACAACAATATCAAACAACGCTACAAATATCAGACACTGCTAGTGGTGACATTCTTCACAACAATATCAAACAACGCTACAAATATCAGACACTGCTAGTGGTGACATTCTTCACAACAATATCAAACAACGCTACAAATATCAGACACTGCTAGTGGTGACATTCTTCACAACAATATCAAACAACGCTACAAATATCAGACACTGCTAGTGGTGACATTCTTCACAACAATATCAAACAACGCTACAAATATCAGACACTGCTAGTGGTGACATTCTTCACAACAATATCAAACAACGCTACAAATATCAGACACTGCTAGTGGTGACATTCTTCACAACAATATCAAACAACGCTACAAATATCAGACACTGCTAGTGGTGACATTCTTCACAACAATATCAAACAACGCTACAAATATCAGACACTGCTAGTGGTGACATTCTTCACAACAATATCAAACAACGCTACAAATATCAGACACTGCTAGTGGTGACATTCTTCACAACAATATCAAACAACGCTACAAATATCAGACACTGCTAGTGGTGACATTCTTCACAACAATATCAAACAACGCTACAAATATCAGACACTGCTAGTGGTGACATTCTTCACAACAATATCAAACAACGCTACAAATATCAGACACTGCTAGTGGTGACATTCTTCACAACAATATCAAACAACGCTACAAATATCAGACACTGCTAGTGGTGACATTCTTCACAACAATATCAAACAACGCTACAAATATCAGACACTGCTAGTGGTGACATTCTTCACAACAATATCAAACAACGCTACAAATATCAGACACTGCTAGTGGTGACATTCTTCACAACAATATCAAACAACGCTACAAATATCAGACACTGCTAGTGGTGACATTCTTCACAACAATATCAAACAACGCTACAAATATCAGACACTGCTAGTGGTGACATTCTTCACAACAATATCAAACAACGCTACAAATATCAGACACTGCTAGTGGTGACATTCTTCACAACAATATCAAACAACGCTACAAATATCAGACACTGCTAGTGGTGACATTCTTCACAACAATATCAAACAACGCTACAAATATCAGACACTGCTAGTGGTGACATTCTTCACAACAATATCAAACAACGCTACAAATATCAGACACTGCTAGTGGTGACATTCTTCACAACAATATCAAACAACGCTACAAATATCAGACACTGCTAGTGGTGACATTCTTCACAACAATATCAAACAACGCTACAAATATCAGACACTGCTAGTGGTGACATTCTTCACAACAATATCAAACAACGCTACAAATATCAGACACTGCTAGTGGTGACATTCTTCACAACAATATCAAACAACGCTACAAATATCAGACACTGCTAGTGGTGACATTCTTCACAACAATATCAAACAACGCTACAAATATCAGACACTGCTAGTGGTGACATTCTTCACAACAATATCAAACAACGCTACAAATATCAGACACTGCTAGTGGTGACATTCTTCACAACAATATCAAACAACGCTACAAATATCAGACACTGCTAGTGGTGACATTCTTCACAACAATATCAAACAACGCTACAAATATCAGACACTGCTAGTGGTGACATTCTTCACAACAATATCAAACAACGCTACAAATATCAGACACTGCTAGTGGTGACATTCAAACAATATCAAACAACGCTACAAATATCAGACACTGCTAGTGGTGACATTCTTCACAACAATATCAAACAACGCTACAAATATCAGACACTGCTAGTGGTGACATTCTTCACAACAATATCAAACAACGCTACAAATATCAGACACTGCTAGTGACATTCTTCACAACAATATCAAACAACGCTACAAATATCAGACACTGCTAGTGGTGACATTCTTCACAACAATATCAAACAACGCTACAAATATCAGACACTGCTAGTGGTGACATTCTTCACAACAATATCAAACAACGCTACAAATATCAGACACTGCTAGTGGTGACATTCTTCACAACAATATCAAACAACGCTACAAATATCAGACACTGCTAGTGGTGACATTCTTCACAACAATATCAAACAACGCTACAAATATCAGACACTGCTAGTGGTGACATTCTTCACAACAATATCAAACAACGCTACAAATATCAGACACTGCTAGTGGTGACATTCTTCACAACAATATCAAACAACGCTACAAATATCAGACACTGCTAGTGGTGACATTCTTCACAACAATATCAAACAACGCTACAAATATCAGACACTGCTAGTGGTGACATTCTTCACAACAATATCAAACAACGCTACAAATATCAGACACTGCTAGTGGTGACATTCTTCACAACAATATCAAACAACGCTACAAATATCAGACACTGCTAGTGGTGACATTCTTCACAACAATATCAAACAACGCTACAAATATCAGACACTGCTAGTGGTGACATTCTTCACAACAATATCAAACAACGCTACAAATATCAGACACTGCTAGTGGTGACATTCTTCACAACAATATCAAACAACGCTACAAATATCAGACACTGCTAGTGGTGACATTCTTCACAACAATATCAAACAACGCTACAAATATCAGACACTGCTAGTGGTGACATTCTTCACAACAATATCAAACAACGCTACAAATATCAGACACTGCTAGTGGTGACATTCTTCACAACAATATCAAACAACGCTACAAATATCAGACACTGCTAGTGGTGACATTCTTCACAACAATATCAAACAACGCTACAAATATCAGACACTGCTAGTGGTGACATTCTTCACAACAATATCAAACAACGCTACAAATATCAGACACTGCTAGTGGTGACATTCTTCACAACAATATCAAACAACGCTACAAATATCAGACACTGCTAGTGGTGACATTCTTCACAACAATATCAAACAACGCTACAAATATCAGACACTGCTAGTGGTGACATTCTTCACAACAATATCAAACAACGCTACAAATATCAGACACTGCTAGTGGTGACATTCTTCACAACAATATCAAACAACGCTACAAATATCAGACACTGCTAGTGGTGACATTCTTCACAACAATATCAAACAACGCTACAAATATCAGACACTGCTAGTGGTGACATTCTTCACAACAATATCAAACAACGCTACAAATATCAGACACTGCTAGTGGTGACATTCTTCACAACAATATCAAACAACGCTACAAATATCAGACACTGCTAGTGGTGACATTCTTCACAACAATATCAAACAACGCTACAAATATCAGACACTGCTAGTGGTGACATTCTTCACAACAATATCAAACAACGCTACAAATATCAGACACTGCTAGTGGTGACATTCTTCACAACAATATCAAACAACGCTACAAATATCAGACACTGCTAGTGGTGACATTCTTCACAACAATATCAAACAACGCTACAAATATCAGACACTGCTAGTGGTGACATTCTTCACAACAATATCAAACAACGCTACAAATATCAGACACTGCTAGTGGTGACATTCTTCACAACAATATCAAACAACGCTACAAATATCAGACACTGCTAGTGGTGACATTCTTCACAACAATATCAAACAACGCTACAAATATCAGACACTGCTAGTGGTGACATTCTTCACAACAATATCAAACAACGCTACAAATATCAGACACTGCTAGTGGTGACATTCTTCACAACAATATCAAACAACGCTACAAATATCAGACACTGCTAGTGGTGACATTCTTCACAACAATATCAAACAACGCTACAAATATCAGACACTGCTAGTGGTGACATTCTTCACAACAATATCAAACAACGCTACAAATATCAGACACTGCTAGTGGTGACATTCTTCACAACAATATCAAACAACGCTACAAATATCAGACACTGCTAGTGGTGACATTCTTCACAACAATATCAAACAACGCTACAAATATCAGACACTGCTAGTGGTGACATTCTTCACAACAATATCAAACAACGCTACAAATATCAGACACTGCTAGTGGTGACATTCTTCACAACAATATCAAACAACGCTACAAATATCAGACACTGCTAGTGGTGACATTCTTCACAACAATATCAAACAACGCTACAAATATCAGACACTGCTAGTGGTGACATTCTTCACAACAATATCAAACAACGCTACAAATATCAGACACTGCTAGTGGTGACATTCTTCACAACAATATCAAACAACGCTACAAATATCAGACACTGCTAGTGGTGACATTCTTCACAACAATATCAAACAACGCTACAAATATCAGACACTGCTAGTGGTGACATTCTTCACAACAATATCAAACAACGCTACAAATATCAGACACTGCTAGTGGTGACATTCTTCACAACAATATCAAACAACGCTACAAATATCAGACACTGCTAGTGGTGACATTCTTCACAACAATATCAAACAACGCTACAAATATCAGACACTGCTAGTGGTGACATTCTTCACAACAATATCAAACAACGCTACAAATATCAGACACTGCTAGTGGTGACATTCTTCACAACAATATCAAACAACGCTACAAATATCAGACACTGCTAGTGGTGACATTCTTCACAACAATATCAAACAACGCTACAAATATCAGACACTGCTAGTGGTGACATTCTTCACAACAATATCAAACAACGCTACAAATATCAGACACTGCTAGTGGTGACATTCTTCACAACAATATCAAACAACGCTACAAATATCAGACACTGCTAGTGGTGACATTCTTCACAACAATATCAAACAACGCTACAAATATCAGACACTGCTAGTGGTGACATTCTTCACAACAATATCAAACAACGCTACAAATATCAGACACTGCTAGTGGTGACATTCTTCACAACAATATCAAACAACGCTACAAATATCAGACACTGCTAGTGGTGACATTCTTCACAACAATATCAAACAACGCTACAAATATCAGACACTGCTAGTGGTGACATTCTTCACAACAATATCAAACAACGCTACAAATATCAGACACTGCTAGTGGTGACATTCTTCACAACAATATCAAACAACGCTACAAATATCAGACACTGCTAGTGGTGACATTCTTCACAACAATATCAAACAACGCTACAAATATCAGACACTGCTAGTGGTGACATTCTTCACAACAATATCAAACAACGCTACAAATATCAGACACTGCTAGTGGTGACATTCTTCACAACAATATCAAACAACGCTACAAATATCAGACACTGCTAGTGGTGACATTCTTCACAACAATATCAAACAACGCTACAAATATCAGACACTGCTAGTGGTGACATTCTTCACAACAATATCAAACAACGCTACAAATATCAGACACTGCTAGTGGTGACATTCTTCACAACAATATCAAACAACGCTACAAATATCAGACACTGCTAGTGGTGACATTCTTCACAACAATATCAAACAACGCTACAAATATCAGACACTGCTAGTGGTGACATTCTTCACAACAATATCAAACAACGCTACAAATATCAGACACTGCTAGTGGTGACATTCTTCACAACAATATCAAACAACGCTACAAATATCAGACACTGCTAGTGGTGACATTCTTCACAACAATATCAAACAACGCTACAAATATCAGACACTGCTAGTGGTGACATTCTTCACAACAATATCAAACAACGCTACAAATATCAGACACTGCTAGTGGTGACATTCTTCACAACAATATCAAACAACGCTACAAATATCAGACACTGCTAGTGGTGACATTCTTCACAACAATATCAAACAACGCTACAAATATCAGACACTGCTAGTGGTGACATTCTTCACAACAATATCAAACAACGCTACAAATATCAGACACTGCTAGTGGTGACATTCTTCACAACAATATCAAACAACGCTACAAATATCAGACACTGCTAGTGGTGACATTCTTCACAACAATATCAAACAACGCTACAAATATCAGACACTGCTAGTGGTGACATTCTTCACAACAATATCAAACAACGCTACAAATATCAGACACTGCTAGTGGTGACATTCTTCACAACAATATCAAACAACGCTACAAATATCAGACACTGCTAGTGGTGACATTCTTCACAACAATATCAAACAACGCTACAAATATCAGACACTGCTAGTGGTGACATTCTTCACAACAATATCAAACAACGCTACAAATATCAGACACTGCTAGTGGTGACATTCTTCACAACAATATCAAACAACGCTACAAATATCAGACACTGCTAGTGGTGACATTCTTCACAACAATATCAAACAACGCTACAAATATCAGACACTGCTAGTGGTGACATTCTTCACAACAATATCAAACAACGCTACAAATATCAGACACTGCTAGTGGTGACATTCTTCACAACAATATCAAACAACGCTACAAATATCAGACACTGCTAGTGGTGACATTCTTCACAACAATATCAAACAACGCTACAAATATCAGACACTGCTAGTGGTGACATTCTTCACAACAATATCAAACAACGCTACAAATATCAGACACTGCTAGTGGTGACATTCTTCACAACAATATCAAACAACGCTACAAATATCAGACACTGCTAGTGGTGACATTCTTCACAACAATATCAAACAACGCTACAAATATCAGACACTGCTAGTGGTGACATTCTTCACAACAATATCAAACAACGCTACAAATATCAGACACTGCTAGTGGTGACATTCTTCACAACAATATCAAACAACGCTACAAATATCAGACACTGCTAGTGGTGACATTCTTCACAACAATATCAAACAACGCTACAAACATTCTTCACAACAATATCAAACAACGCTACAAATATCAGACACTGCTAGTGGTGACATTCTTCACAACAATATCAAACAACGCTACAAATATCAGACACTGCTAGTGGTGACATTCTTCACAACAATATCAAACAACGCTACAAATATCAGACACTGCTAGTGGTGACATTCTTCACAACAATATCAAACAACGCTACAAATATCAGACACTGCTAGTGGTGACATTCTTCACAACAATATCAAACAACGCTACAAATATCAGACACTGCTAGTGGTGACATTCTTCACAACAATATCAAACAACGCTACAAATATCAGACACTGCTAGTGGTGACATTCTTCACAACAATATCAAACAACGCTACAAATATCAGACACTGCTAGTGGTGACATTCTTCACAACAATATCAAACAACGCTACAAATATCAGACACTGCTAGTGGTGACATTCTTCACAACAATATCAAACAACGCTACAAATATCAGACACTGCTAGTGGTGACATTCTTCACAACAATATCAAACAACGCTACAAATATCAGACACTGCTAGTGGTGACATTCTTCACAACAATATCAAACAACGCTACAAATATCAGACACTGCTAGTGGTGACATTCTTCACAACAATATCAAACAACGCTACAAATATCAGACACTGCTAGTGGTGACATTCTTCACAACAATATCAAACAACGCTACAAATATCAGACACTGCTAGTGGTGACATTCTTCACAACAATATCAAACAACGCTACAAATATCAGACACTGCTAGTGGTGACATTCTTCACAACAATATCAAACAACGCTACAAATATCAGACACTGCTAGTGGTGACATTCTTCACAACAATATCAAACAACGCTACAAATATCAGACACTGCTAGTGGTGACATTCTTCACAACAATATCAAACAACGCTACAAATATCAGACACTGCTAGTGGTGACATTCTTCACAACAATATCAAACAACGCTACAAATATCAGACACTGCTAGTGGTGACATTCTTCACAACAATATCAAACAACGCTACAAATATCAGACACTGCTAGTGGTGACATTCTTCACAACAATATCAAACAACGCTACAAATATCAGACACTGCTAGTGGTGACATTCTTCACAACAATATCAAACAACGCTACAAATATCAGACACTGCTAGTGGTGACATTCTTCACAACAATATCAAACAACGCTACAAATATCAGACACTGCTAGTGGTGACATTCTTCACAACTTCACAACAATATCAAACAACGCTACAAATATCAGACACTGCTAGTGGTGACATTCTTCACAACAATATCAAACAACGCTACAAATATCAGACACTGCTAGTGGTGACATTCTTCACAACAATATCAAACAACGCTACAAATATCAGACACTGCTAGTGGTGACATTCTTCACAACAATATCAAACAACGCTACAAATATCAGACACTGCTAGTGGTGACATTCTTCACAACAATATCAAACAACGCTACAAATATCAGACACTGCTAGTGGTGACATTCTTCACAACAATATCAAACAACGCTACAAATATCAGACACTGCTAGTGGTGACATTCTTCACAACAATATCAAACAACGCTACAAATATCAGACACTGCTAGTGGTGACATTCTTCACAACAATATCAAACAACGCTACAAATATCAGACACTGCTAGTGGTGACATTCTTCACAACAATATCAAACAACGCTACAAATATCAGACACTGCTAGTGGTGACATTCTTCACAACAATATCAAACAACGCTACAAATATCAGACACTGCTAGTGGTGACATTCTTCACAACAATATCAAACAACGCTACAAATATCAGACACTGCTAGTGGTGACATTCTTCACAACAATATCAAACAACGCTACAAATATCAGACACTGCTAGTGGTGACATTCTTCACAACAATATCAAACAACGCTACAAATATCAGACACTGCTAGTGGTGACATTCTTCACAACAATATCAAACAACGCTACAAATATCAGACACTGCTAGTGGTGACATTCTTCACAACAATATCAAACAACGCTACAAATATCAGACACTGCTAGTGGTGACATTCTTCACAACAATATCAAACAACGCTACAAATATCAGACACTGCTAGTGGTGACATTCTTCACAACAATATCAAACAACGCTACAAATATCAGACACTGCTAGTGGTGACATTCTTCACAACAATATCAAACAACGCTACAAATATCAGACACTGCTAGTGGTGACATTCTTCACAACAATATCAAACAACGCTACAAATATCAGACACTGCTAGTGGTGACATTCTTCACAACAATATCAAACAACGCTACAAATATCAGACACTGCTAGTGGTGACATTCTTCACAACAATATCAAACAACGCTACAAATATCAGACACTGCTAGTGGTGACATTCTTCACAACAATATCAAACAACGCTACAAATATCAGACACTGCTAGTGGTGACATTCTTCACAACAATATCAAACAACGCTACAAATATCAGACACTGCTAGTGGTGACATTCTTCACAACAATATCAAACAACGCTACAAATATCAGACACTGCTAGTGGTGACATTCTTCACAACAATATCAAACAACGCTACAAATATCAGACACTGCTAGTGGTGACATTCTTCACAACAATATCAAACAACGCTACAAATATCAGACACTGCTAGTGGTGACATTCTTCACAACAATATCAAACAACGCTACAAATATCAGACACTGCTGGTGGTGACATTCTTCACAACAATATCAAACAACGCTACAAATATCAGACACTGCTAGTGGTGACATTCTTCACAACAATATCAAACAACGCTACAAATATCAGACACTGCTAGTGGTGACATTCTTCACAACAATATCAAACAACGCTACAAATATCAGACACTGCTAGTGGTGACATTCTTCACAACAATATCAAACAACGCTACAAATATCAGACACTGCTAGTGGTGACATTCTTCACAACAATATCAAACAACGCTACAAATATCAGACACTGCTAGTGGTGACATTCTTCACAACAATATCAAACAACGCTACAAATATCAGACACTGCTAGTGGTGACATTCTTCACAACAATATCAAACAACGCTACAAATATCAGACACTGCTAGTGGTGACATTCTTCACAACAATATCAAACAACGCTACAAATATCAGACACTGCTAGTGGTGACATTCTTCACAACAATATCAAACAACGCTACAAATATCAGACACTGCTAGTGGTGACATTCTTCACAACAATATCAAACAACGCTACAAATATCAGACACTGCTAGTGGTGACATTCTTCACAACAATATCAAACAACGCTACAAATATCAGACACTGCTAGTGGTGACATTCTTCACAACAATATCAAACAACGCTACAAATATCAGACACTGCTAGTGGTGACATTCTTCACAACAATATCAAACAACGCTACAAATATCAGACACTGCTAGTGGTGACATTCTTCACAACAATATCAAACAACGCTACAAATATCAGACACTGCTAGTGGTGACATTCTTCACAACAATATCAAACAACGCTACAAATATCAGACACTGCTAGTGGTGACATTCTTCACAACAATATCAAACAACGCTACAAATATCAGACACTGCTAGTGGTGACATTCTTCACAACAATATCAAACAACGCTACAAATATCAGACACTGCTAGTGGTGACATTCTTCACAACAATATCAAACAACGCTACAAATATCAGACACTGCTAGTGGTGACATTCTTCACAACAATATCAAACAACGCTACAAATATCAGACACTGCTAGTGGTGACATTCTTCACAACAATATCAAACAACGCTACAAATATCAGACACTGCTAGTGGTGACATTCTTCACAACAATATCAAACAACGCTACAAATATCAGACACTGCTAGTGGTGACATTCTTCACAACAATATCAAACAACGCTACAAATATCAGACACTGCTAGTGGTGACATTCTTCACAACAATATCAAACAACGCTACAAATATCAGACACTGCTAGTGGTGACATTCTTCACAACAATATCAAACAACGCTACAAATATCAGACACTGCTAGTGGTGACATTCTTCACAACAATATCAAACAACGCTACAAATATCAGACACTGCTAGTGGTGACATTCTTCACAACAATATCAAACAACGCTACAAATATCAGACACTGCTAGTGGTGACATTCTTCACAACAATATCAAACAACGCTACAAATATCAGACACTGCTAGTGGTGACATTCTTCACAACAATATCAAACAACGCTACAAATATCAGACACTGCTAGTGGTGACATTCTTCACAACAATATCAAACAACGCTACAAATATCAGACACTGCTAGTGGTGACATTCTTCACAACAATATCAAACAACGCTACAAATATCAGACACTGCTAGTGGTGACATTCTTCACAACAATATCAAACAACGCTACAAATATCAGACACTGCTAGTGGTGACATTCTTCACAACAATATCAAACAACGCTACAAATATCAGACACTGCTAGTGGTGACATTCTTCACAACAATATCAAACAACGCTACAAATATCAGACACTGCTAGTGGTGACATTCTTCACAACAATATCAAACAACGCTACAAATATCAGACACTGCTAGTGGTGACATTCTTCACAACAATATCAAACAACGCTACAAATATCAGACACTGCTAGTGGTGACATTCTTCACAACAATATCAAACAACGCTACAAATATCAGACACTGCTAGTGGTGACATTCTTCACAACAATATCAAACAACGCTACAAATATCAGACACTGCTAGTGGTGACATTCTTCACAACAATATCAAACAACGCTACAAATATCAGACACTGCTAGTGGTGACATTCTTCACAACAATATCAAACAACGCTACAAATATCAGACACTGCTAGTGGTGACATTCTTCACAACAATATCAAACAACGCTACAAATATCAGACACTGCTAGTGGTGACATTCTTCACAACAATATCAAACAACGCTACAAATATCAGACACTGCTAGTGGTGACATTCTTCACAACAATATCAAACAACGCTACAAATATCAGACACTGCTAGTGGTGACATTCTTCACAACAATATCAAACAACGCTACAAATATCAGACACTGCTAGTGGTGACATTCTTCACAACAATATCAAACAACGCTACAAATATCAGACACTGCTAGTGGTGACATTCTTCACAACAATATCAAACAACGCTACAAATATCAGACACTGCTAGTGGTGACATTCTTCACAACAATATCAAACAACGCTACAAATATCAGACACTGCTAGTGGTGACATTCTTCACAACAATATCAAACAACGCTACAAATATCAGACACTGCTAGTGGTGACATTCTTCACAACAATATCAAACAACGCTACAAATATCAGACACTGCTAGTGGTGACATTCTTCACAACAATATCAAACAACGCTACAAATATCAGACACTGCTAGTGGTGACATTCTTCACAACAATATCAAACAACGCTACAAATATCAGACACTGCTAGTGGTGACATTCTTCACAACAATATCAAACAACGCTACAAATATCAGACACTGCTAGTGGTGACATTCTTCACAACAATATCAAACAACGCTACAAATATCAGACACTGCTAGTGGTGACATTCTTCACAACAATATCAAACAACGCTACAAATATCAGACACTGCTAGTGGTGACATTCTTCACAACAATATCAAACAACGCTACAAATATCAGACACTGCTAGTGGTGACATTCTTCACAACAATATCAAACAACGCTACAAATATCAGACACTGCTAGTGGTGACATTCTTCACAACAATATCAAACAACGCTACAAATATCAGACACTGCTAGTGGTGACATTCTTCACAACAATATCAAACAACGCTACAAATATCAGACACTGCTAGTGGTGACATTCTTCACAACAATATCAAACAACGCTACAAATATCAGACACTGCTAGTGGTGACATTCTTCACAACAATATCAAACAACGCTACAAATATCAGACACTGCTAGTGGTGACATTCTTCACAACAATATCAAACAACGCTACAAATATCAGACACTGCTAGTGGTGACATTCTTCACAACAATATCAAACAACGCTACAAATATCAGACACTGCTAGTGGTGACATTCTTCACAACAATATCAAACAACGCTACAAATATCAGACACTGCTAGTGGTGACATTCTTCACAACAATATCAAACAACGCTACAAATATCAGACACTGCTGGTGGTGACATTCTTCACAACAATATCAAACAACGCTACAAATATCAGACACTGCTAGTGGTGACATTCTTCACAACAATATCAAACAACGCTACAAATATCAGACACTGCTAGTGGTGACATTCTTCACAACAATATCAAACAACGCTACAAATATCAGACACTGCTAGTGGTGACATTCTTCACAACAATATCAAACAACGCTACAAATATCAGACACTGCTAGTGGTGACATTCTTCACAACAATATCAAACAACGCTACAAATATCAGACACTGCTAGTGGTGACATTCTTCACAACAATATCAAACAACGCTACAAATATCAGACACTGCTAGTGGTGACATTCTTCACAACAATATCAAACAACGCTACAAATATCAGACACTGCTAGTGGTGACATTCTTCACAACAATATCAAACAACGCTACAAATATCAGACACTGCTAGTGGTGACATTCTTCACAACAATATCAAACAACGCTACAAATATCAGACACTGCTAGTGGTGACATTCTTCACAACAATATCAAACAACGCTACAAATATCAGACACTGCTAGTGGTGACATTCTTCACAACAATATCAAACAACGCTACAAATATCAGACACTGCTAGTGGTGACATTCTTCACAACAATATCAAACAACGCTACAAATATCAGACACTGCTAGTGGTGACATTCTTCACAACAATATCAAACAACGCTACAAATATCAGACACTGCTAGTGGTGACATTCTTCACAACAATATCAAACAACGCTACAAATATCAGACACTGCTAGTGGTGACATTCTTCACAACAATATCAAACAACGCTACAAATATCAGACACTGCTGGTGGTGACATTCTTCACAACAATATCAAACAACGCTACAAATATCAGACACTGCTAGTGGTGACATTCTTCACAACAATATCAAACAACGCTACAAATATCAGACACTGCTGGTGGTGACATTCTTCACAACAATATCAAACAACGCTACAAATATCAGACACTGCTAGTGGTGACATTCTTCACAACAATATCAAACAACGCTACAAATATCAGACACTGCTAGTGGTGACATTCTTCACAACAATATCAAACAACGCTACAAATATCAGACACTGCTAGTGGTGACATTCTTCACAACAATATCAAACAACGCTACAAATATCAGACACTGCTAGTGGTGACATTCTTCACAACAATATCAAACAACGCTACAAATATCAGACACTGCTAGTGGTGACATTCTTCACAACAATATCAAACAACGCTACAAATATCAGACACTGCTAGTGGTGACATTCTTCACAACAATATCAAACAACGCTACAAATATCAGACACTGCTAGTGGTGACATTCTTCACAACAATATCAAACAACGCTACAAATATCAGACACTGCTAGTGGTGACATTCTTCACAACAATATCAAACAACGCTACAAATATCAGACACTGCTAGTGGTGACATTCTTCACAACAATATCAAACAACGCTACAAATATCAGACACTGCTAGTGGTGACATTCTTCACAACAATATCAAACAACGCTACAAATATCAGACACTGCTAGTGGTGACATTCTTCACAACAATATCAAACAACGCTACAAATATCAGACACTGCTAGTGGTGACATTCTTCACAACAATATCAAACAACGCTACAAATATCAGACACTGCTAGTGGTGACATTCTTCACAACAATATCAAACAACGCTACAAATATCAGACACTGCTAGTGGTGACATTCTTCACAACAATATCAAACAACGCTACAAATATCAGACACTGCTAGTGGTGACATTCTTCACAACAATATCAAACAACGCTACAAATATCAGACACTGCTAGTGGTGACATTCTTCACAACAATATCAAACAACGCTACAAATATCAGACACTGCTAGTGGTGACATTCTTCACAACAATATCAAACAACGCTACAAATATCAGACACTGCTAGTGGTGACATTCTTCACAACAATATCAAACAACGCTACAAATATCAGACACTGCTAGTGGTGACATTCTTCACAACAATATCAAACAACGCTACAAATATCAGACACTGCTAGTGGTGACATTCTTCACAACAATATCAAACAACGCTACAAATATCAGACACTGCTAGTGGTGACATTCTTCACAACAATATCAAACAACGCTACAAATATCAGACACTGCTAGTGGTGACATTCTTCACAACAATATCAAACAACGCTACAAATATCAGACACTGCTAGTGGTGACATTCTTCACAACAATATCAAACAACGCTACAAATATCAGACACTGCTAGTGGTGACATTCTTCACAACAATATCAAACAACGCTACAAATATCAGACACTGCTAGTGGTGACATTCTTCACAACAATATCAAACAACGCTACAAATATCAGACACTGCTAGTGGTGACATTCTTCACAACAATATCAAACAACGCTACAAATATCAGACACTGCTAGTGGTGACATTCTTCACAACAATATCAAACAACGCTACAAATATCAGACACTGCTAGTGGTGACATTCTTCACAACAATATCAAACAACGCTACAAATATCAGACACTGCTAGTGGTGACATTCTTCACAACAATATCAAACAACGCTACAAATATCAGACACTGCTAGTGGTGACATTCTTCACAACAATATCAAACAACGCTACAAATATCAGACACTGCTAGTGGTGACATTCTTCACAACAATATCAAACAACGCTACAAATATCAGACACTGCTAGTGGTGACATTCTTCACAACAATATCAAACAACGCTACAAATATCAGACACTGCTAGTGGTGACATTCTTCACAACAATATCAAACAACGCTACAAATATCAGACACTGCTAGTGGTGACATTCTTCACAACAATATCAAACAACGCTACAAATATCAGACACTGCTAGTGGTGACATTCTTCACAACAATATCAAACAACGCTACAAATATCAGACACTGCTAGTGGTGACATTCTTCACAACAATATCAAACAACGCTACAAATATCAGACACTGCTAGTGGTGACATTCTTCACAACAATATCAAACAACGCTACAAATATCAGACACTGCTAGTGGTGACATTCTTCACAACAATATCAAACAACGCTACAAATATCAGACACTGCTAGTGGTGACATTCTTCACAACAATATCAAACAACGCTACAAATATCAGACACTGCTAGTGGTGACATTCTTCACAACAATATCAAACAACGCTACAAATATCAGACACTGCTAGTGGTGACATTCTTCACAACAATATCAAACAACGCTACAAATATCAGACACTGCTAGTGGTGACATTCTTCACAACAATATCAAACAACGCTACAAATATCAGACACTGCTAGTGGTGACATTCTTCACAACAATATCAAACAACGCTACAAATATCAGACACTGCTAGTGGTGACATTCTTCACAACAATATCAAACAACGCTACAAATATCAGACACTGCTAGTGGTGACATTCTTCACAACAATATCAAACAACGCTACAAATATCAGACACTGCTAGTGGTGACATTCTTCACAACAATATCAAACAACGCTACAAATATCAGACACTGCTAGTGGTGACATTCTTCACAACAATATCAAACAACGCTACAAATATCAGACACTGCTAGTGGTGACATTCTTCACAACAATATCAAACAACGCTACAAATATCAGACACTGCTAGTGGTGACATTCTTCACAACAATATCAAACAACGCTACAAATATCAGACACTGCTAGTGGTGACATTCTTCACAACAATATCAAACAACGCTACAAATATCAGACACTGCTAGTGGTGACATTCTTCACAACAATATCAAACAACGCTACAAATATCAGACACTGCTAGTGGTGACATTCTTCACAACAATATCAAACAACGCTACAAATATCAGACACTGCTAGTGGTGACATTCTTCACAACAATATCAAACAACGCTACAAATATCAGACACTGCTAGTGGTGACATTCTTCACAACAATATCAAACAACGCTACAAATATCAGACACTGCTAGTGGTGACATTCTTCACAACAATATCAAACAACGCTACAAATATCAGACACTGCTAGTGGTGACATTCTTCACAACAATATCAAACAACGCTACAAATATCAGACACTGCTAGTGGTGACATTCTTCACAACAATATCAAACAACGCTACAAATATCAGACACTGCTAGTGGTGACATTCTTCACAACAATATCAAACAACGCTACAAATATCAGACACTGCTAGTGGTGACATTCTTCACAACAATATCAAACAACGCTACAAATATCAGACACTGCTAGTGGTGACATTCTTCACAACAATATCAAACAACGCTACAAATATCAGACACTGCTAGTGGTGACATTCTTCACAACAATATCAAACAACGCTACAAATATCAGACACTGCTAGTGGTGACATTCTTCACAACAATATCAAACAACGCTACAAATATCAGACACTGCTAGTGGTGACATTCTTCACAACAATATCAAACAACGCTACAAATATCAGACACTGCTAGTGGTGACATTCTTCACAACAATATCAAACAACGCTACAAATATCAGACACTGCTAGTGGTGACATTCTTCACAACAATATCAAACAACGCTACAAATATCAGACACTGCTAGTGGTGACATTCTTCACAACAATATCAAACAACGCTACAAATATCAGACACTGCTAGTGGTGACATTCTTCACAACAATATCAAACAACGCTACAAATATCAGACACTGCTAGTGGTGACATTCTTCACAACAATATCAAACAACGCTACAAATATCAGACACTGCTAGTGGTGACATTCTTCACAACAATATCAAACAACGCTACAAATATCAGACACTGCTAGTGGTGACATTCTTCACAACAATATCAAACAACGCTACAAATATCAGACACTGCTAGTGGTGACATTCTTCACAACAATATCAAACAACGCTACAAATATCAGACACTGCTAGTGGTGACATTCTTCACAACAATATCAAACAACGCTACAAATATCAGACACTGCTAGTGGTGACATTCTTCACAACAATATCAAACAACGCTACAAATATCAGACACTGCTAGTGGTGACATTCTTCACAACAATATCAAACAACGCTACAAATATCAGACACTGCTAGTGGTGACATTCTTCACAACAATATCAAACAACGCTACAAATATCAGACACTGCTAGTGGTGACATTCTTCACAACAATATCAAACAACGCTACAAATATCAGACACTGCTAGTGGTGACATTCTTCACAACAATATCAAACAACGCTACAAATATCAGACACTGCTAGTGGTGACATTCTTCACAACAATATCAAACAACGCTACAAATATCAGACACTGCTAGTGGTGACATTCTTCACAACAATATCAAACAACGCTACAAATATCAGACACTGCTAGTGGTGACATTCTTCACAACAATATCAAACAACGCTACAAATATCAGACACTGCTAGTGGTGACATTCTTCACAACAATATCAAACAACGCTACAAATATCAGACACTGCTAGTGGTGACATTCTTCACAACAATATCAAACAACGCTACAAATATCAGACACTGCTAGTGGTGACATTCTTCACAACAATATCAAACAACGCTACAAATATCAGACACTGCTAGTGGTGACATTCTTCACAACAATATCAAACAACGCTACAAATATCAGACACTGCTAGTGGTGACATTCTTCACAACAATATCAAACAACGCTACAAATATCAGACACTGCTAGTGGTGACATTCTTCACAACAATATCAAACAACGCTACAAATATCAGACACTGCTAGTGGTGACATTCTTCACAACAATATCAAACAACGCTACAAATATCAGACACTGCTAGTGGTGACATTCTTCACAACAATATCAAACAACGCTACAAATATCAGACACTGCTAGTGGTGACATTCTTCACACAATATCAAATAACGCTACAAATATCAGACACTGCTAGTGGTGACATTCTTCACAACAATATCAAACAACGCTACAAATATCAGACACTGCTAGTGGTGACATTCTTCACAACAATATCAAACAACGCTACAAATATCAGACACTGCTAGTGGTGACATTCTTCACAACAATATCAAACAACGCTACAAATATCAGACACTGCTAGTGGTGACATTCTTCACAACAATATCAAACAACGCTACAAATATCAGACACTGCTAGTGGTGACATTCTTCACAACAATATCAAACAACGCTACAAATATCAGACACTGCTAGTGGTGACATTCTTCACAACAATATCAAACAACGCTACAAATATCAGACACTGCTAGTGGTGACATTCTTCACAACAATATCAAACAACGCTACAAATATCAGACACTGCTAGTGGTGACATTCTTCACAACAATATCAAACAACGCTACAAATATCAGACACTGCTAGTGGTGACATTCTTCACAACAATATCAAACAACGCTACAAATATCAGACACTGCTAGTGGTGACATTCTTCACAACAATATCAAACAACGCTACAAATATCAGACACTGCTAGTGGTGACATTCTTCACAACAATATCAAACAACGCTACAAATATCAGACACTGCTAGTGGTGACATTCTTCACAACAATATCAAACAACGCTACAAATATCAGACACTGCTAGTGGTGACATTCTTCACAACAATATCAAACAACGCTACAAATATCAGACACTGCTAGTGGTGACATTCTTCACAACAATATCAAACAACGCTACAAATATCAGACACTGCTAGTGGTGACATTCTTCACAACAATATCAAACAACGCTACAAATATCAGACACTGCTAGTGGTGACATTCTTCACAACAATATCAAACAACGCTACAAATATCAGACACTGCTAGTGGTGACATTCTTCACAACAATATCAAACAACGCTACAAATATCAGACACTGCTAGTGGTGACATTCTTCACAACAATATCAAACAACGCTACAAATATCAGACACTGCTAGTGGTGACATTCTTCACAACAATATCAAACAACGCTACAAATATCAGACACTGCTAGTGGTGACATTCTTCACAACAATATCAAACAACGCTACAAATATCAGACACTGCTAGTGGTGACATTCTTCACAACAATATCAAACAACGCTACAAATATCAGACACTGCTAGTGGTGACATTCTTCACAACAATATCAAACAACGCTACAAATATCAGACACTGCTAGTGGTGACATTCTTCACAACAATATCAAACAACGCTACAAATATCAGACACTGCTAGTGGTGACATTCTTCACAACAATATCAAACAACGCTACAAATATCAGACACTGCTAGTGGTGACATTCTTCACAACAATATCAAACAACGCTACAAATATCAGACACTGCTAGTGGTGACATTCTTCACAACAATATCAAACAACGCTACAAATATCAGACACTGCTAGTGGTGACATTCTTCACAACAATATCAAACAACGCTACAAATATCAGACACTGCTAGTGGTGACATTCTTCACAACAATATCAAACAACGCTACAAATATCAGACACTGCTAGTGGTGACATTCTTCACAACAATATCAAACAACGCTACAAATATCAGACACTGCTAGTGGTGACATTCTTCACAACAATATCAAACAACGCTACAAATATCAGACACTGCTAGTGGTGACATTCTTCACAACAATATCAAACAACGCTACAAATATCAGACACTGCTAGTGGTGACATTCTTCACAACAATATCAAACAACGCTACAAATATCAGACACTGCTAGTGGTGACATTCTTCACAACAATATCAAACAACGCTACAAATATCAGACACTGCTAGTGGTGACATTCTTCACAACAATATCAAACAACGCTACAAATATCAGACACTGCTAGTGGTGACATTCTTCACAACAATATCAAACAACGCTACAAATATCAGACACTGCTAGTGGTGACATTCTTCACAACAATATCAAACAACGCTACAAATATCAGACACTGCTAGTGGTGACATTCTTCACAACAATATCAAACAACGCTACAAATATCAGACACTGCTAGTGGTGACATTCTTCACAACAATATCAAACAACGCTACAAATATCAGACACTGCTAGTGGTGACATTCTTCACAACAATATCAAACAACGCTACAAATATCAGACACTGCTAGTGGTGACATTCTTCACAACAATATCAAACAACGCTACAAATATCAGACACTGCTAGTGGTGACATTCTTCACAACAATATCAAACAACGCTACAAATATCAGACACTGCTAGTGGTGACATTCTTCACAACAATATCAAACAACGCTACAAATATCAGACACTGCTAGTGGTGACATTCTTCACAACAATATCAAACAACGCTACAAATATCAGACACTGCTAGTGGTGACATTCTTCACAACAATATCAAACAACGCTACAAATATCAGACACTGCTAGTGGTGACATTCTTCACAACAATATCAAACAACGCTACAAATATCAGACACTGCTAGTGGTGACATTCTTCACAACAATATCAAACAACGCTACAAATATCAGACACTGCTAGTGGTGACATTCTTCACAACAATATCAAACAACGCTACAAATATCAGACACTGCTAGTGGTGACATTCTTCACAACAATATCAAACAACGCTACAAATATCAGACACTGCTAGTGGTGACATTCTTCACAACAATATCAAACAACGCTACAAATATCAGACACTGCTAGTGGTGACATTCTTCACAACAATATCAAACAACGCTACAAATATCAGACACTGCTAGTGGTGACATTCTTCACAACAATATCAAACAACGCTACAAATATCAGACACTGCTAGTGGTGACATTCTTCACAACAATATCAAACAACGCTACAAATATCAGACACTGCTAGTGGTGACATTCTTCACAACAATATCAAACAACGCTACAAATATCAGACACTGCTAGTGGTGACATTCTTCACAACAATATCAAACAACGCTACAAATATCAGACACTGCTAGTGGTGACATTCTTCACAACAATATCAAACAACGCTACAAATATCAGACACTGCTAGTGGTGACATTCTTCACAACAATATCAAACAACGCTACAAATATCAGACACTGCTAGTGGTGACATTCTTCACAACAATATCAAACAACGCTACAAATATCAGACACTGCTAGTGGTGACATTCTTCACAACAATATCAAACAACGCTACAAATATCAGACACTGCTAGTGGTGACATTCTTCACAACAATATCAAACAACGCTACAAATATCAGACACTGCTAGTGGTGACATTCTTCACAACAATATCAAACAACGCTACAAATATCAGACACTGCTAGTGGTGACATTCTTCACAACAATATCAAACAACGCTACAAATATCAGACACTGCTAGTGGTGACATTCTTCACAACAATATCAAACAACGCTACAAATATCAGACACTGCTAGTGGTGACATTCTTCACAACAATATCAAACAACGCTACAAATATCAGACACTGCTAGTGGTGACATTCTTCACAACAATATCAAACAACGCTACAAATATCAGACACTGCTAGTGGTGACATTCTTCACAACAATATCAAACAACGCTACAAATATCAGACACTGCTAGTGGTGACATTCTTCACAACAATATCAAACAACGCTACAAATATCAGACACTGCTAGTGGTGACATTCTTCACAACAATATCAAACAACGCTACAAATATCAGACACTGCTAGTGGTGACATTCTTCACAACAATATCAAACAACGCTACAAATATCAGACACTGCTAGTGGTGACATTCTTCACAACAATATCAAACAACGCTACAAATATCAGACACTGCTAGTGGTGACATTCTTCACAACAATATCAAACAACGCTACAAATATCAGACACTGCTAGTGGTGACATTCTTCACAACAATATCAAACAACGCTACAAATATCAGACACTGCTAGTGGTGACATTCTTCACAACAATATCAAACAACGCTACAAATATCAGACACTGCTAGTGGTGACATTCTTCACAACAATATCAAACAACGCTACAAATATCAGACACTGCTAGTGGTGACATTCTTCACAACAATATCAAACAACGCTACAAATATCAGACACTGCTAGTGGTGACATTCTTCACAACAATATCAAACAACGCTACAAATATCAGACACTGCTAGTGGTGACATTCTTCACAACAATATCAAACAACGCTACAAATATCAGACACTGCTAGTGGTGACATTCTTCACAACAATATCAAACAACGCTACAAATATCAGACACTGCTAGTGGTGACATTCTTCACAACAATATCAAACAACGCTACAAATATCAGACACTGCTAGTGGTGACATTCTTCACAACAATATCAAACAACGCTACAAATATCAGACACTGCTAGTGGTGACATTCTTCACAACAATATCAAACAACGCTACAAATATCAGACACTGCTAGTGGTGACATTCTTCACAACAATATCAAACAACGCTACAAATATCAGACACTGCTAGTGGTGACATTCTTCACAACAATATCAAACAACGCTACAAATATCAGACACTGCTAGTGGTGACATTCTTCACAACAATATCAAACAACGCTACAAATATCAGACACTGCTAGTGGTGACATTCTTCACAACAATATCAAACAACGCTACAAATATCAGACACTGCTAGTGGTGACATTCTTCACAACAATATCAAACAACGCTACAAATATCAGACACTGCTAGTGGTGACATTCTTCACAACAATATCAAACAACGCTACAAATATCAGACACTGCTAGTGGTGACATTCTTCACAACAATATCAAACAACGCTACAAATATCAGACACTGCTAGTGGTGACATTCTTCACAACAATATCAAACAACGCTACAAATATCAGACACTGCTAGTGGTGACATTCTTCACAACAATATCAAACAACGCTACAAATATCAGACACTGCTAGTGGTGACATTCTTCACAACAATATCAAACAACGCTACAAATATCAGACACTGCTAGTGGTGACATTCTTCACAACAATATCAAACAACGCTACAAATATCAGACACTGCTAGTGGTGACATTCTTCACAACAATATCAAACAACGCTACAAATATCAGACACTGCTAGTGGTGACATTCTTCACAACAATATCAAACAACGCTACAAATATCAGACACTGCTAGTGGTGACATTCTTCACAACAATATCAAACAACGCTACAAATATCAGACACTGCTAGTGGTGACATTCTTCACAACAATATCAAACAACGCTACAAATATCAGACACTGCTAGTGGTGACATTCTTCACAACAATATCAAACAACGCTACAAATATCAGACACTGCTAGTGGTGACATTCTTCACAACAATATCAAACAACGCTACAAATATCAGACACTGCTAGTGGTGACATTCTTCACAACAATATCAAACAACGCTACAAATATCAGACACTGCTAGTGGTGACATTCTTCACAACAATATCAAACAACGCTACAAATATCAGACACTGCTAGTGGTGACATTCTTCACAACAATATCAAACAACGCTACAAATATCAGACACTGCTAGTGGTGACATTCTTCACAACAATATCAAACAACGCTACAAATATCAGACACTGCTAGTGGTGACATTCTTCACAACAATATCAAACAACGCTACAAATATCAGACACTGCTAGTGGTGACATTCTTCACAACAATATCAAACAACGCTACAAATATCAGACACTGCTAGTGGTGACATTCTTCACAACAATATCAAACAACGCTACAAATATCAGACACTGCTAGTGGTGACATTCTTCACAACAATATCAAACAACGCTACAAATATCAGACACTGCTAGTGGTGACATTCTTCACAACAATATCAAACAACGCTACAAATATCAGACACTGCTAGTGGTGACATTCTTCACAACAATATCAAACAACGCTACAAATATCAGACACTGCTAGTGGTGACATTCTTCACAACAATATCAAACAACGCTACAAATATCAGACACTGCTAGTGGTGACATTCTTCACAACAATATCAAACAACGCTACAAATATCAGACACTGCTAGTGGTGACATTCTTCACAACAATATCAAACAACGCTACAAATATCAGACACTGCTAGTGGTGACATTCTTCACAACAATATCAAACAACGCTACAAATATCAGACACTGCTAGTGGTGACATTCTTCACAACAATATCAAACAACGCTACAAATATCAGACACTGCTAGTGGTGACATTCTTCACAACAATATCAAACAACGCTACAAATATCAGACACTGCTAGTGGTGACATTCTTCACAACAATATCAAACAACGCTACAAATATCAGACACTGCTAGTGGTGACATTCTTCACAACAATATCAAACAACGCTACAAATATCAGACACTGCTAGTGGTGACATTCTTCACAACAATATCAAACAACGCTACAAATATCAGACACTGCTAGTGGTGACATTCTTCACAACAATATCAAACAACGCTACAAATATCAGACACTGCTAGTGGTGACATTCTTCACAACAATATCAAACAACGCTACAAATATCAGACACTGCTAGTGGTGACATTCTTCACAACAATATCAAACAACGCTACAAATATCAGACACTGCTAGTGGTGACATTCTTCACAACAATATCAAACAACGCTACAAATATCAGACACTGCTAGTGGTGACATTCTTCACAACAATATCAAACAACGCTACAAATATCAGACACTGCTAGTGGTGACATTCTTCACAACAATATCAAACAACGCTACAAATATCAGACACTGCTAGTGGTGACATTCTTCACAACAATATCAAACAACGCTACAAATATCAGACACTGCTAGTGGTGACATTCTTCACAACAATATCAAACAACGCTACAAATATCAGACACTGCTAGTGGTGACATTCTTCACAACAATATCAAACAACGCTACAAATATCAGACACTGCTAGTGGTGACATTCTTCACAACAATATCAAACAACGCTACAAATATCAGACACTGCTAGTGGTGACATTCTTCACAACAATATCAAACAACGCTACAAATATCAGACACTGCTAGTGGTGACATTCTTCACAACAATATCAAACAACGCTACAAATATCAGACACTGCTAGTGGTGACATTCTTCACAACAATATCAAACAACGCTACAAATATCAGACACTGCTAGTGGTGACATTCTTCACAACAATATCAAACAACGCTACAAATATCAGACACTGCTAGTGGTGACATTCTTCACAACAATATCAAACAACGCTACAAATATCAGACACTGCTAGTGGTGACATTCTTCACAACAATATCAAACAACGCTACAAATATCAGACACTGCTAGTGGTGACATTCTTCACAACAATATCAAACAACGCTACAAATATCAGACACTGCTAGTGGTGACATTCTTCACAACAATATCAAACAACGCTACAAATATCAGACACTGCTAGTGGTGACATTCTTCACAACAATATCAAACAACGCTACAAATATCAGACACTGCTAGTGGTGACATTCTTCACAACAATATCAAACAACGCTACAAATATCAGACACTGCTAGTGGTGACATTCTTCACAACAATATCAAACAACGCTACAAATATCAGACACTGCTAGTGGTGACATTCTTCACAACAATATCAAACAACGCTACAAATATCAGACACTGCTAGTGGTGACATTCTTCACAACAATATCAAACAACGCTACAAATATCAGACACTGCTAGTGGTGACATTCTTCACAACAATATCAAACAACGCTACAAATATCAGACACTGCTAGTGGTGACATTCTTCACAACAATATCAAACAACGCTACAAATATCAGACACTGCTAGTGGTGACATTCTTCACAACAATATCAAACAACGCTACAAATATCAGACACTGCTAGTGGTGACATTCTTCACAACAATATCAAACAACGCTACAAATATCAGACACTGCTAGTGGTGACATTCTTCACAACAATATCAAACAACGCTACAAATATCAGACACTGCTAGTGGTGACATTCTTCACAACAATATCAAACAACGCTACAAATATCAGACACTGCTAGTGGTGACATTCTTCACAACAATATCAAACAACGCTACAAATATCAGACACTGCTAGTGGTGACATTCTTCACAACAATATCAAACAACGCTACAAATATCAGACACTGCTAGTGGTGACATTCTTCACAACAATATCAAACAACGCTACAAATATCAGACACTGCTAGTGGTGACATTCTTCACAACAATATCAAACAACGCTACAAATATCAGACACTGCTAGTGGTGACATTCTTCACAACAATATCAAACAACGCTACAAATATCAGACACTGCTAGTGGTGACATTCTTCACAACAATATCAAACAACGCTACAAATATCAGACACTGCTAGTGGTGACATTCTTCACAACAATATCAAACAACGCTACAAATATCAGACACTGCTAGTGGTGACATTCTTCACAACAATATCAAACAACGCTACAAATATCAGACACTGCTAGTGGTGACATTCTTCACAACAATATCAAACAACGCTACAAATATCAGACACTGCTAGTGGTGACATTCTTCACAACAATATCAAACAACGCTACAAATATCAGACACTGCTAGTGGTGACATTCTTCACAACAATATCAAACAACGCTACAAATATCAGACACTGCTAGTGGTGACATTCTTCACAACAATATCAAACAACGCTACAAATATCAGACACTGCTAGTGGTGACATTCTTCACAACAATATCAAACAACGCTACAAATATCAGACACTGCTAGTGGTGACATTCTTCACAACAATATCAAACAACGCTACAAATATCAGACACTGCTAGTGGTGACATTCTTCACAACAATATCAAACAACGCTACAAATATCAGACACTGCTAGTGGTGACATTCTTCACAACAATATCAAACAACGCTACAAATATCAGACACTGCTAGTGGTGACATTCTTCACAACAATATCAAACAACGCTACAAATATCAGACACTGCTAGTGGTGACATTCTTCACAACAATATCAAACAACGCTACAAATATCAGACACTGCTAGTGGTGACATTCTTCACAACAATATCAAACAACGCTACAAATATCAGACACTGCTAGTGGTGACATTCTTCACAACAATATCAAACAACGCTACAAATATCAGACACTGCTAGTGGTGACATTCTTCACAACAATATCAAACAACGCTACAAATATCAGACACTGCTAGTGGTGACATTCTTCACAACAATATCAAACAACGCTACAAATATCAGACACTGCTAGTGGTGACATTCTTCACAACAATATCAAACAACGCTACAAATATCAGACACTGCTAGTGGTGACATTCTTCACAACAATATCAAACAACGCTACAAATATCAGACACTGCTAGTGGTGACATTCTTCACAACAATATCAAACAACGCTACAAATATCAGACACTGCTAGTGGTGACATTCTTCACAACAATATCAAACAACGCTACAAATATCAGACACTGCTAGTGGTGACATTCTTCACAACAATATCAAACAACGCTACAAATATCAGACACTGCTAGTGGTGACATTCTTCACAACAATATCAAACAACGCTACAAATATCAGACACTGCTAGTGGTGACATTCTTCACAACAATATCAAACAACGCTACAAATATCAGACACTGCTAGTGGTGACATTCTTCACAACAATATCAAACAACGCTACAAATATCAGACACTGCTAGTGGTGACCTCCTTCACAACAATATCAAACAACGCTACAAATATCAGACACTGCTAGTGGTGACATTCTTCACAACAATATCAAACAACGCTACAAATATCAGACACTGCTAGTGGTGACATTCTTCACAACAATATCAAACAACGCTACAAATATCAGACACTGCTAGTGGTGACATTCTTCACAACAATATCAAACAACGCTACAAATATCAGACACTGCTAGTGGTGACATTCTTCACAACAATATCAAACAACGCTACAAATATCAGACACTGCTAGTGGTGACATTCTTCACAACAATATCAAACAACGCTACAAATATCAGACACTGCTAGTGGTGACATTCTTCACAACAATATCAAACAACGCTACAAATATCAGACACTGCTAGTGGTGACATTCTTCACAACAATATCAAACAACGCTACAAATATCAGACACTGCTAGTGGTGACATTCTTCACAACAATATCAAACAACGCTACAAATATCAGACACTGCTAGTGGTGACATTCTTCACAACAATATCAAACAACGCTACAAATATCAGACACTGCTAGTGGTGACATTCTTCACAACAATATCAAACAACGCTACAAATATCAGACACTGCTAGTGGTGACATTCTTCACAACAATATCAAACAACGCTACAAATATCAGACACTGCTAGTGGTGACATTCTTCACAACAATATCAAACAACGCTACAAATATCAGACACTGCTAGTGGTGACATTCTTCACAACAATATCAAACAACGCTACAAATATCAGACACTGCTAGTGGTGACATTCTTCACAACAATATCAAACAACGCTACAAATATCAGACACTGCTAGTGGTGACATTCTTCACAACAATATCAAACAACGCTACAAATATCAGACACTGCTAGTGGTGACATTCTTCACAACAATATCAAACAACGCTACAAATATCAGACACTGCTAGTGGTGACATTCTTCACAACAATATCAAACAACGCTACAAATATCAGACACTGCTAGTGGTGACATTCTTCACAACAATATCAAACAACGCTACAAATATCAGACACTGCTAGTGGTGACATTCTTCACAACAATATCAAACAACGCTACAAATATCAGACACTGCTAGTGGTGACATTCTTCACAACAATATCAAACAACGCTACAAATATCAGACACTGCTAGTGGTGACATTCTTCACAACAATATCAAACAACGCTACAAATATCAGACACTGCTAGTGGTGACATTCTTCACAACAATATCAAACAACGCTACAAATATCAGACACTGCTAGTGGTGACATTCTTCACAACAATATCAAACAACGCTACAAATATCAGACACTGCTAGTGGTGACATTCTTCACAACAATATCAAACAACGCTACAAATATCAGACACTGCTAGTGGTGACATTCTTCACAACAATATCAAACAACGCTACAAATATCAGACACTGCTAGTGGTGACATTCTTCACAACAATATCAAACAACGCTACAAATATCAGACACTGCTAGTGGTGACATTCTTCACAACAATATCAAACAACGCTACAAATATCAGACACTGCTAGTGGTGACATTCTTCACAACAATATCAAACAACGCTACAAATATCAGACACTGCTAGTGGTGACATTCTTCACAACAATATCAAACAACGCTACAAATATCAGACACTGCTAGTGGTGACATTCTTCACAACAATATCAAACAACGCTACAAATATCAGACACTGCTAGTGGTGACATTCTTCACAACAATATCAAACAACGCTACAAATATCAGACACTGCTAGTGGTGACATTCTTCACAACAATATCAAACAACGCTACAAATATCAGACACTGCTAGTGGTGACATTCTTCACAACAATATCAAACAACGCTACAAATATCAGACACTGCTAGTGGTGACATTCTTCACAACAATATCAAACAACGCTACAAATATCAGACACTGCTAGTGGTGACATTCTTCACAACAATATCAAACAACGCTACAAATATCAGACACTGCTAGTGGTGACATTCTTCACAACAATATCAAACAACGCTACAAATATCAGACACTGCTAGTGGTGACATTCTTCTAAACAATATCAAACAACGCTACAAATATCAGACACTGCTAGTGGTGACCTCCTTTACAACAATATCAAATAACGCTACAAATATCAGACACTGCTAGTGGTGACATTCTTCACAACAATATCAAACAACGCTACAAATATCAGACACTGCTAGTGGTGACATTCTTCACAACAATATCAAACAACGCTACAAATATCAGACACTGCTAGTGGTGACATTCTTCACAACAATATCAAACAACGCTACAAATATCAGACACTGCTAGTGGTGACATTCTTCACAACAATATCAAACAACGCTACAAATATCAGACACTGCTAGTGGTGACATTCTTCACAACAATATCAAACAACGCTACAAATATCAGACACTGCTAGTGGTGACATTCTTCACAACAATATCAAACAACGCTACAAATATCAGACACTGCTAGTGGTGACATTCTTCACAACAATATCAAACAACGCTACAAATATCAGACACTGCTAGTGGTGACATTCTTCACAACAATATCAAACAACGCTACAAATATCAGACACTGCTAGTGGTGACATTCTTCACAACAATATCAAACAACGCTACAAATATCAGACACTGCTAGTGGTGACATTCTTCACAACAATATCAAACAACGCTACAAATATCAGACACTGCTAGTGGTGACATTCTTCACAACAATATCAAACAACGCTACAAATATCAGACACTGCTAGTGGTGACATTCTTCACAACAATATCAAACAACGCTACAAATATCAGACACTGCTAGTGGTGACATTCTTCACAACAATATCAAACAACGCTACAAATATCAGACACTGCTAGTGGTGACATTCTTCACAACAATATCAAACAACGCTACAAATATCAGACACTGCTAGTGGTGACATTCTTCACAACAATATCAAACAACGCTACAAATATCAGACACTGCTAGTGGTGACATTCTTCACTACAATATCAAACAACGCTACAAATATCAAACACTGCTAGTGGTGACATTCTTCACAGCAATATCAAACAACACTAGAAATATCAGACACTGCTAATGGTGACATTCTTCACAACAATATCAAACAACGCTACAAATATCAGACACTGCTAGTGGTGACATTCTTCACAACAATATCAAACAACACTAGAAATATCAGACACTGCTAATGGTGACATTCTTCACAACAATATCAAACAACGCTACAAATATCAGAAACTGTTAGTGGTGATTTTTTTAAGAGTAATACAAACTTGTAAAGTCTTAAATTCTGCACACTTACTGCTCCTAAGTCCCAAATACAGATAGTGCTGGCTTCACCTCCCACCACAAGTGTCCTGGTGTCAGGTAACAGCTTGCAGGAACGTATATAACTGTCTCTTTGCTGACAAAAAAGAAAGAAAAAAGAACCTCACTCTCAGAATAACATTTCTGTAACACAAATACAACCTTCTCACGCAGACATTTCCTATATAAAATATCAGTGTAGAAATTCAATAAAGTAATCTAGCAAAGGACATTGGAACATGAAGAAGTTACAATGAAAACATTTTATAAATTATTAGCCAATGTATAAACTTGTACACACATCTCATTTCTTACATGCTTAAATGTAAAATATTTTGTTTATACAAGACAGGCACGTGCAAATCATCTCGCCTTCAACTGACAAGATGTTACGGTGTTTAATGTATTAAGGGTGTAGCTCGTATTTGTGAAAGGTTGCCATATGTTTGGTAATTGGTACACGGTTAAATTTCTGTCACATTCCAGAGTCTGTTTCTATTTTAGTTGGCCTTGAAAGATGTTTTTCTTTTTAACATTCATAATTACACAACCTTACAGCATGCTAGCTAAAATTATTAGTCCGCGTTTCTGCTATAGAGAAGTTAATTTTTTCTTGATGACGAGAAATACCCATATATATATATATGGGTTAATATCCATACCAGTCGTTCTGAGATACAATTCAATATTTTCTTACCATTGCAAATACTGCACTATTCCCACATCCGAAGTTTCTGTGTCATCCTAACATTTCATCATCCCAGCCTCTGCATGTTTACAAGAGAATGGAGAGCTTTCATTTAAAACACGTGTTTTCACTAGTATACACTCTGCACCTACTCTTATGTGCTATGCTTGAGAACGACTTGATTTTGTGCTTTTATCTTTTTACCAGTGATAAAGTCAAGTGTTTTTCGACTTTGTGCAATATGAACGTTTAATAGGAACTTAGTTTTAGGATTTGTGAATCTAATTTAATCTCTTTACTTTCCAAATTGCATATTTTAATTCGTACCACCAGCTCAAACACTTGATTGTTAAATGATATGGCCTGATATGGTCAGGGCGCTCGACCCATAATTTGAGGGTCGTGGGTTCGAATCCCTGTCAAACCAAATATGCTCGCCCTTTCAGCCATGGGGCGTTATAACGTTTAGGTCAATTCCACTATTTGTTGGTGAAAGAGTAACCTAACAGTTGAATGTGGATGGTGACGACCAGCTGCCTTCCCTCTGGTTTAACACTGTTAAGTTAGGGACAACTAGCGCAGATAGCTCTCGTGTAGCTTTGCGTGAAATTCAAAAACAAGCAAGTTAAATGATATTATATAACAGTTATCTGGATCTGTACGAATGCTCTGGTCCAGGAATGTCACAATGTAAAGATTATTATGTTTTACGTAAATATTCGTACACTTTAAAAATGTTAGTGGCTGTCTTTTGTAATAGACTGCACCTCTACTGGTACAATTTCATATAAAATGTAGATTCGCTATCGTGTGATCCAATAAAACCGTCACTTTGCATTTAACTGACTGCTGGGACATCAAACAAAACCAAACTATAATGACACATAAAACCGATTGATTTCACTTACCGTATGTTTATTGGGTGAAGTGTGTACAAACGTTTTGTGGGTCTAGAGCTATAACTTTTAATTTGGCAAATAGTACATTTGTAGTTCCTTTTGTCTGTTGGCACGAAGGCCATTGACAACGAGGGTACTTGACATATAATGAGCTGTTTCCGCTGGGACAGCGGCAAGTCTATGAATTTACAACGCTAAATAAATAGCTCAATGTGGCTTTGCTATCAAAAACACACATACACACACAATCAGCTATATATGCCTAAAATCACCAATATTTATTTTTCTTCCGATATTTCAAATCAAAAAATAACTTTATTTTAAGATATAGCCTGATAGACAAATGGATCTTGCTTCGTGGACACAGCTTAGCTAGCCCATTCTGTAACAGCAACCAAATATTAAGAAAATTCAAGCGTTTATATTGTTTTAGTCATGCTCTGATGCGTTATTTTTTATTACATTTTGACAAAGCCACACGAGTGATACCTGCACTAATCATAGCCACATTAAAAGTGATAGACTAAAGGGATAGCCACCACTCACCGCCAACTCTTGGGCTACTCTTTAACTACAAAAAAGTAAAATTGACCATAGATTATAACGCCCCCAATACTGAAAGGGCGATCCTGTTCGGTAACGTGAATGGAGAGCCCTTACTATCAGGTTGTACAAAATGTACTTAAGAATATTGCTGATATTTCAATTAATAATGTGCAGTCAAATGGATATAAATAGCGTGTATGTGTGTAAATTTGCATACGGAAGTTATTAACTCGTTTAAATATTCTACCATTTGCCTCTACTGCTACGGATTCTTGTAAAAATAATTTAACAACAATTAGAACGAAAGATAAGGCAAAACTGCACTCATACTTACCAAACAATCAAGCTGAGAAAATGGAGTCTTACTAGAGGGTTGGCTAATATCCCAAACCTTAACACAGCCCTGAAAAATAACTTACCATTAATTTACTACATATTTTCTGGACATAAAGTATAATTTAAACAACAAAAGAATAGACATCAGTGGTCTCATACACTTACATCTTAAGTGTTGGCAAGCGATCAGTCTCTTATACTAAAGACTGTAATAAAATTGCGATGTTAAAGCCATGGGAAGAATCTTGAAAACCAGGTGTTAATAACTTTACACCACAACGAATTCTGTATTATAATTAAATCATTAAACATAACATACTCTCTATACGAAAAGAAACACTTGATTGTAAGTATTGTACATTCCCATGATAGCCTGAATGATTTTTTATCTATTTTTTACAAGTTACTACATTTTCTTTTCTGACAATATAAATGTAAATACTTTCATTTTTGCTTCAGTATTTGTCAATCAACTTGCTTGTTCTCTGCTATAAACGAAATTATTTCTTACCTTACCGTACTTGTTTTAAGGTTATTTATATTTCGTCCAATACAAAGCCAGTCTGCCTTCACTTCTGCGAAACACACGCATTCAGTAAACTTTCACTTCCTTCTTTATAAATGTATTTAATATACTTTTACTTCCTCCAATATAAACTTAGTCTACTATCAACCACAACATAAATATATTTAGTCTATTTTCATTTCCTTCAATATAAACGTAGTCCACTATCAACCATAACATAAATATATTTAGAGTATTTTCATTTCCTCCAATATAAACTTAGTCTACTATCAACCACAACATAAATATATTTAGTCTATTTTCATTTCCTCCAATATAAACAAAGTCCACTATCAACCATAACATAAATATATTTAGAGTATTTTCATTTCCTCCAATATAAACTTAGTCTACTATCAACCACAACATAAATATATTTAGTCTATTTTCATTTCCTCCAATATAAACTTAGTCTACTATCAACCACAACATAAATATATTTAGTCTATTTTCATTTCCTTCAATATAACCGTAGTCTACTATCAACCACAACATAAACGTCTACTTTCTGCACTTATGCAGACGTATTCAGTCCTTACTTTTCCCCCAGTGTAGACGTATTTGGTTGGACTGCTTATGGTAACAGCACAAACTACTTCCCCGTGACTAAGTGTGTTAATTTGACGGGCATGTCGAGGAATCCCTGGACCAATCAGAGCATCAGGTGGGAAAGGGACGGGCTGCATCTGCCCTTCTGCACTGACGTGGAAAGAATAAGCTCTGAAAATAACCTAAAAATTAACATCTTTCTCTCAAGTCCGTCATATCTGTCTATATCGTTTATGTAAATTAAACACGTGTGTTGTACTTGTAGTTATGCAATGTGCTCGTAACTTCTTAGCCTGCTTTATTTAAAGTTCTTTCAAACGTAGCGCATTTCATATGAGTGATTCATTGCCTCGTATCTTTCCCAGGAGTGATTTAATTTCACAATCTTGCACTAAACAAAACAATATGTGATAGAAGTGACCGACAGAAAAATCACTACTAAATCATTAACTAGAAGGAAAAGAATGAACGGTAAAATCAATCAGAAGTTTTGATAAATATCTAATAATCGATTCTTAAATTTTATTAGGTATATACAAATGTTAATAATCTATTAATTTCATCAGGTGCATAATATCCTAGAAGTTAAATAGCCTCGTGGCTCGAAATAAATCGATTTAAACACATATATATATATAAATATATTCGTATTTCGTTTTTGTACTGAACAACATAATATAATATTCTGCTTGATGCATATTTATCAAGGAGACTGTATATCTTGAATAGAAAATTCTATCTCAAATACCATTATCGGATCAAGCTAGCATATGCACATTAATAATTGAAACATGATAACTTTTAGTATTTTGGTAGCGTGGTGATACATTTTGCATAACATCGAGTATATCAACAACACTGTTAGTAATGCTGCCTTCGTTTTCTGTTCCTTAGACGGATCTAAAAATTCTATACTGTTGTTCTGAATGTATTAGTTCAAGTACATCTTGTCCATACCTGGAGGTGGAGACAACTGTAATATAAATCACAGATAATTTTATCTTCTGTTTTTGTTGTAGAACAGGGGGCTATACTATAATCGTTTCTATTTTTCTTAACGACTGATTTATTATTACTGTTGTCGTATTCAATCGTGTATGAATGATGTTTTTATGAAATGTTTTAATCACAACAGCCCTTTGAAAACAAGGAAAGGTAACTTAATACATATATAAACCTGAACTGTGTCAATATGTAAGATATTTGATAACATTTACAAAGTACGTTATAACTGAACTACAACAGTATTTTAATACTCAGAACTTAAACGTGAACATGTTTCTAGTTAAACGCTACACCCACAACCTAGATTGTGTCTATTGAACATCTTTGATAAGTTTCATGTTACACTTACAAACCAGATTGTGTCTACTGAACATCTTTGTTAAGTTTAATGCTACACTTACAAATCAGATTGTGCCAACTGAATGTCTTTGTTAAGTTTAATGCTACACTTACAAACCAGATTGTGTCTACTGAATGTCTTTGTTAAGTTTAATGCTACACTTACAAACCAGATTGTGCCTACTGAATGTCTTTGTTAAGTTTAATGCTACACTTACAAACCAGATTGTGTCTTATAGAACGTCTTTGTTAAGTTTAATGCTACACTTACAAATCAGATTGTGTCTTATAGAACGTCTTTGTTAAGTTTAATGCTACACTTACAAACCAGATTGTGTCTTATAGAACGTCTTTGTTAAGTTTAATGCTACACTTACAAACCAGATTGTGTCTACTGAACGTCTTTGTTAAGTCTAATGCTACACTTACAAACCAGATTGTGTCTTATAGAACGTCTTTGTTAAGTTTAATGCTACACTTACAAATCAGATTGTGTCTACTGAACGTCTTTGTTAAGTTTAATGCTACACTTACAAACCAGATTGTGTCTCCCTGAACGTCTTTGTTAAGTTTAATGCTACAGTAAGTGCTCATGTTGTTCCACTGTAAAGTTTAACAGTAGATTCAAAACTCAGGCTTGTATCTAATGGACTTTTATGTGGATTGGAGACGCTCAGAACAATAAACAGTAAGAAAGGTATACAAAGAAACATAGAACACACAGTGAAGATATTAAACTATATTCTGAGGTAAATAATTTGAGTAAGGAATATATACGCTTAACTAAAAAAAATAGGTAGTTAATAAAACGTCATAAGTAAGCACCACATGAGGAGGTTACACCACAAAGTACAAAAGGCAAACTAAAGTAAGAATAACATAAATTGAAGTGGGAGGGACACACACACGAAGGAGAAAGACTACACTCAAGTTAGATGGGTATATATATATATATATATGTCTGTGTGTGTGCGCTGAAATAAGGATAACATACACTGAATTAAGAATGACATATGCTCAAGTAAGGTTGATACAATGAGGTAATGATGATATAAACTGAAGTGATAAGAATATAGAGGAAATAAGAAGGACTACATTGATGTAACGATGGCATAACCTGGAGTGAGGATGACATACATCGAAATAAGTGACATACACTGAAGTAAGAATAACATATATATACATCGAAATAAGAGTGACATACACTGAAGTAAGAATAACATATATATACATCGAAATAAGAGTGACATACACTGAAGTAAGAATAACATATATTCATTGAAATAAGAGCGACATACACTGAAGTAAGAATAACATAAATTGAAATAAGAGTGACATACACTAAAATAAGAAAAACATACATCGAAATAAGAGTGACGTACACTGAAGTGAGGAGGGTATACACTGATGCATTAATATGGTAAGGTTTGGAGGGCATCCAGAGTGTATGTTAAAGCAGAAAATTAACGTACGGTTTTCCTCCGGCTATTGAGCCGAATCCTGGTGGCCTGATGGACTGGTGAGTGTCATATCCAACCTGGAGAAAGAAAATTGAAACAAGTATATTTTGAAGTTTGAAGCAAAAATTGTATATATTTTCACACATATACCACGGACACAGAAATTCCAAATATGTTTTCGATATAACACTTCATATAAGAACTTTAAGCCTTAATTATTAGTTACTAGTTACTTCCTTTATGAAAATTCAACTAACAACTGAATATAGTGTTTATATGCCAGTAGAATGAAGGTAATAGAGTGAAAGGAAAATAATCGTAACGATACGGTAAGCATATCTAAAGCACATCTTTTGTGTGTGCGACTTTATAGCACTATTGAAGTCGCACTTAGTCGTGACGTGTTGTCACAACTATTAAGACATAAACCATAACTGATCAGCTTCTGAAAGCATATACAATTTCTATGCTTATAAAGAAACATCAAGGAAGAAAACAGATAAAAATGCTCGTTGAAAGGCGTACGAAAAGAATGTGAAGTGATCATGCTAAAATGTCATTTGTACGAACTATGTCATTCACAGAGCACGAAATTATATGTGAATGTCATGACGTAAACTACAGCAGAATATCTCATTACGTTATTCAATAAAATATATCGTGAACAGGATAACTCTGAGTAACAATACAAAAATAATGACGTCCGCATGAGTGAAAGTTGCATTACACTTTGAAACTCCAACAAAACCTTCCTATCAACGTTTTTAATTCAACAGAAAATGGGAAATAGATTTGGTGTAGTGTTTTGACTACTCTACAACGGGTTTTGTTTGTGCCACTTTAGTTTAAGTAAGATTTTACTGATAAATAAATAAACACGTGCTCATTTGATATAAAATGCTACGCAGTTCCGGGCAAGTGTCTGATTCAACCTCGTTGACCGAGGCTCGTTTTGAGTACGTTTTTGTAATAGTCTACTAAACTGAGGTCAAACATACAAGAAGTATGGAACCGTTACATACAGCAACCAGCATTTCGTGTTTTTCTTTTTACTACTTGTTTCTTAACCTGTTCAGTGCCGTAGACGAAATAATTCGTTCAGGCCGATCGGTAACATAGTGCCACGGAGAAGTTAATTCGTTCTCAATAATACCTAACTTCAACGCTAGATGTCAGCACCATACATGCATTTGACCTACTTACAAATTGTTTCACTTTCGATCCAAAATAGCATCAAAAAAAGTTACAAAATGAAGAAGCATTAGAGTTGTATTGTAGCAGCTTAAATACATGACAGTCAACAGGTTAAAGCATCATTCGGAATGTGCAAGAATGGAAAACAAAAGAAGTGAATAATTAGAGGACACTTTTTTCTACTCATCTTATGGCACTACATACCAAACGTTGAATGAGCTGCGTCACCAATAAACCTAATATTACTGATAAGAATCATGTTAAACTGTATACATTTTGTTTTTACATTCTACATTGGATTAAGTATGATAAATGTCCAAAGAAAAACGGCTTTGGCTCAGTGTGATTAAAATCATACTGAAAACACGTGTAAACTCTAAATACAAATATTTTTCGTTATTTCTTCAAGCTTTAATTGACAGAGTGCAAGACACTTAGTAATTTGCCGAAGAGCGTAATCAGGTGTTTCCAATTCTTAAACCTGCGTTAGACTTTCTGTAGTAATATGACAAACTACAAAATGTCCATGAAAAATAAAATAATATCATTTAATTAGTAGCTTGCTAGTCCTTTATTTCATTAAATATGGACGGAAAGAGATGCATTATGTCTGTACCAAGATAGTTTTGTCATGCACAGTTGTTTAAGCGCTACAACTAAACTGGAATGACAGTTTTTATTATGTTTCTCTAAACCTCCCTAGCTTGCAAATAAAATGTAAGGAGTTTGGTGTTATGATGTTCTCTACGTCATCTAGTATTGTAAGTAAACTGTAAAGGGGTTGGTGTTATGATGCCCTCTAGGTTATCTAACACTGTAAATAAACTGTACGGGGGTTGGTGTTATGATGTTCTCTACGTCATCTAGAATTGTAAATAAACTGTAAAGGGGTTGGTGTTATGATGTTCTCTACGTCATCTAACACTAAATAAACTGTACGGGGGTTGGTGTTATGATGTTCTCTACGTCATCTAGAATTGTAAATAAACTGTAAAAGGGTTGGTGTTATGATGTTCTCTAAGTCATCTAACATTGTAAGTAAACATATCTGTTCTGTATCACATCTAGTTGTTCAGCTGGCTAGTGGCGTTTTTGTTTATCTGAAGTGTAAAACTACAGAATAAACTAGTTACATTATGTCCAATGCAATGAATCAAACCCTAGATGTTAATGATAAAAGCCTTAAAAGACAAGCTAACAACGTTACGGAAGGATTTCTAAATAACGTACACATAGCTAACAACTTATATATCTAAATTAGCCAATTAGCTTTGTTTCTGATCAACTTACCATTGTTCTAGAATACGAGTTGAGAGCTGGGGATAAGCTGTTATGAAGCATACCTTGCGAGTAAGACGAGTTGGAACTTAGGTCGGTAGGAACAGTCCCATGAGACCCAGAAGCCCCACTAGACATGGGGTATGGATACGTAGACCCTTCACACAAAACAATGGCATATCTTAAAACAAAACCTATGCTCCTTCACATCACTTACACATTGTTTATTATTGATAAGAAGATGGATCGTATTGTGTGCATGGAAGTAACATATGAACATAAACTGTTACTTGTGGCCTTTGTTCTTTCTTCCTAGAGCTGGATTTTATTTATTCCTTACAAAATAATTTTAAAAAATTGCAGTAAGTTTCTTATGATTATTTTTCTGTATTTATTGCGTTCGAAATGTCTTCAGAATTCTTGTCGTGTTTTATTACGAGTTTCTATTAAAAACAGGTAAGAAATATTGACTGCCTGGATGAAATATTTTCTAGCTGAAGTTAGTCTATCGATTCCATGAAGAAATGAAGTTACGTATGAATCCTTTATTATTCAGTTAAGTAACAAGACTTTCAAAATTCCTCCAGCTACAACCAAAGAAGACAAATTGCGCGTCGTATCAAATCCTGAAGACTTACCCATAGACGGCTGTTTCGAAATTCCTTTCATATTGCCTGAAATGGAATTGACGCTTCCCGAACTGTTTGGTGTTAGGGACTTACAGACAGGAGTTGGAGGTTTGTCATTCTAGTGATAAAAAAAATTAGATGGAAAATTCTATTTGTCTCAAAGAATTTTTTGTCGGTGATGACACTTTAATGGACTTTACTTGCCTGGTAGAACCTTAGAAGATGGATGACAATGCTAACCTGCCTGTCAGCTTCTTTGCATAGAGCTAAAATTCTTCGCCCATTTCTTAAGGTTTTACCGGGTAGAGGTGTTAAGTCTTTGACAATCTGCAGAGGATTTTATCACTTAAAGGACATTTCATTATTCTATATCTCAAAGTAATTAATCATCAGAGGTTAAAGTTCATGATTCTAAAGATCTATGTAGTTTTAGAAAAACACGGTGAGAAGAAAAAGTTTGGAGAAATGTAAAAGCTATGAGATGTCTGTCTGTTTGTATTTAATTAAGCACAAAGCTACACAGTGGGCTATCTGTGCTCTGCCCACACTGGTGGGCACTGTGGAATGAGATTTAATTCCAAAATGCTAACACCGAGAGTACTGCATCAAAACAAAGTGAAAGCACTCAAATGATTAGTTTTCTAAAGTTTTTAATGGCACAAGCCAAAACATTTTTTCACTCTAAGATACAGTATACCAATAAGCTGATTTAGTCAAGTTTGTTGGAAGTTTATAAGAAATCCTTGTAAGAAGAAAAAGCATAAAACAAAAACAAGTTGAACTTTTAAAATGTACCCCCCCCAAAAAAAAACGACTTTTAAATGCGTTTATAAAACAAAACGTGAAGCAAATTCTGTACTACCGGCCATAACTGACGGTAAAAGGTGACATAACTCCCGTGTAGTATTAAAATGAATGTAGAATAATGATATATGTTAGCGAACCTTTGATTAACAATATGGCGACTGACAGTTCGTTAAGAGCGACTTGGTGAATAAGAGGTATATTTGATTCCTTGATATGTTTCTCAGGTTAATTAATGCGTACAAACCAAGACCCTGGTCTAGCATGGCCAAGCGCGTTAAGGCGTGCGACTCGTAATCTGAGGGTCGCGGGTTCGCATCCCCGTCGCGCCAAACATGCTCGCCCTTTCAGCCGTGGGGGCGTTATAATGTGACGGTCAATCCCACTATTCGTTGGTAAAAAGAGTAACCCAAGAGTTGGCGGTGGGTGGTGATGAACAGCTGCCTTCCCTCTAGTCTTACACTGCTAAATTAGGGACGGCTAGCACAGATAGCCCTCGAGTAGCTTTGTGCGAAATTCAAAAACAAACAAAAAAAAAAAACAAACCAAGACCCAATCTAAACGTTTTAGTTATTAACGCAACAAAAACAAAAGTAGCTAACCACGTGATCCTTATGTTTTGAAGCAATGGGCGTACTTCTGTTCGAGGACGACCCACTTCGACTAGGAGGTCTTTCCCTCTTCAGTGACCGGTCCAGTCCATTTTCCCGTGGGGAGGGCTGTCCATTAGATGGTGAAACTGAATCCTATATAATTAGAGCTTTGCATTTTTTTACTAAACTTTTTTGTTTCTTCATAGAGGGCACTACTAAAATAATTTAATGTGTGAACGAATAGAAATATCAGTTTATTTGAAATTACTTTATATAAAACTTAATTACCTTTATACTCAATACTCATTTCAACCAATCTACACAATATATTTTAGAACTAATCCCATGATTTGATTTTCAACATCGTATAACACTTACATAATTAAAAAGGAAATAACTTATTTTCAAAACTGACAAGTAAAAAAATTAAGTTAAAGAATTATAATAAAAAGTATTTGCTATAATAAAAGATGGAATAAATCTTTAGAATGATGTTAAAATGGCAGAGAACAAAACGGTACAATGTTTAGATATTAAGTTAATTCTTACATCGTTTGTTCCCCTTCCCCCAAAGAAAAGTTTTACTTGCTATTGTTTCTAAACTCAGACTAAATTACGCATTACAAAAATTAAGGAATCTTATTGGAATATGACAACAATTCTAACCTCATTGGCAACATCGACCACAAGGTCTTGGTCGCTCTTTTCGTCATCACTGGGCTGAAAATCAGAAAGAAAAACAAAGTAAAAACTCATTCCGAGAAGATACACCATATACTTACACAATATAGCAGCACTCAAGAACTTGTCACTAGCACTGTCTTTGAAAAAAAAATCGCATTCATACAGAAATAAATAAATAATGTATTATGTTAACATATTAAGAAATTAGTAACAATGTGACGAGAACTGATCAACGATAATAAATCTGCAGTCAAACAAAGAGAGAAATGAATAACATATTATGTCAACATGTTAAGAAACTGGTAACAATGTGACAAGAACTGATCAACGATAATAAATCTGCAGTCAAACAAAGAGAGAAATGAATAACATATTATGTCAACATGCTAAGAAACTGGTAACAATGTGACAAGAACTGATCAACGACAGTAAATCTGAAAATACAAAGAAACATGAAACGATAATGTAAGGAAACAAAATAATTTTTGTTTACTTTTCAGCGGTCGTACTTCTTCACATTCCAAAGTTGCAGTTGTAGTTATTTGAAAAGTTTTAGAAAAGTACTTAGACTATATCACTCACATCAATGATATAATAACGACTTCGCAACAACAAAACAACAAAGTCCTATAATACCACAATAAAACTTTAACAAAACTGCATCATGCGTAACAAAAATTACCTTTGATCCGATTGTTTTTTTCCCAGCCATCCTATTTATTTATCTAATATGAAATTCAAGTTCAAGGTTTGTAAAAATAGTATTTCAAATACATTTTTTGTCTCCCGCAAATCGCTGCTCTAGAGGCCTTTCGTTCAATGCCAGTATTCGTTAGATTGGTTGTACTGTGACAGCTTGAAACATTATTTATATATCCATTTGAAGAAGTATTAAACAAAGACTCGAACGCTGAAAGCTGACTAAACATTGAAATCCAATAGGCTTTAAAACTACAATGAAAATCACTTAAGACCGGCATTTTATCCTCTTACTCTTAATGTGTCCACAATGGATTTCAAGTCAGAGGAATTATGCTTACTGATCTTTAATCACACAGGTTTCTTGTTAAGGTCCCTATCATTGCTGTAAAGGTTAAATAAATATTAAACTAAATGTGTCGACGTACTAGTTTTATATACCTTATGTTTATATGAGGTGTGAATTATCGACTCATTTTTATATGTGAAACAGTAAAAATATTCTGTTTTACACAATATCAGTTACTGAAAACGAGTAAATAAATACTCCTTTCACGAAATGCTTATACAGTTTTTCGAGTTTTCATTAAAAAGGCATTTTGTACGAAAGTATTAGTGGAGTTTGGAATGACCTGTGTAGAGTTCAGTTGTTCTAAACTTAATTTTAACTTAAATTTTGAATTTCAAACTGACTGAAAAAGAATATTTTCTTTTTGATTGGTTTTATAATTTATATATACCTACAATATCTCATTTTAAACTTGACGTATAAACTCAGTTCGGAAGTTCATTCAACGAAAATGAGTTGTACTGTATTTGAATAGGGACCCAACCTCCCCTCCTTAAAAAAATTAAAAAGGTAAAATAAATGTAACCCACAAGGGATATCCAGAAATTCTATTTAGACATGAAACTGTTGTGATGTATTGCAATAATGTGTAGGAAAGTTTCACTGAAATCCTTGGTTAGAACGCGGTTCTCATTTCACTGGATCTTGTCTAATCCCTAAAAGCCACAGAAGTCTGTCTGGTGAATGGAGCTATTATCTACGGTGAACAGAAGATATTTCTGCTCCAGAGGATCCTATATCAACATAAAACACAAGCAGGGAAGTAAGAAAAGTGTGGCTTATCTGTTGAAAACAGTTTCGAACTTCTGAATACCACAACAGAACCAAGTATTGTTATCCTATAAATGGTGGTACCTCACATGAAAGTGGGCCATTATAATTAGTTTGATCTTCGTAAAGCTTCAACTTGAAAAAGTGTTTATAGGTTTCCTTTCTCAACCTATGTATAGTAAAAATACTTACGTTGTCCATCTTTTTAAATACTTACGTGTCCCACCTTTTCAAATACTTACGAAGTCTACCTTTGTAAATACCTACGGGGTTCATTTTTATTAAATACTTACATGGTCCACCTTTTCTTCTCGCCTACGTTTTTTTTCCATATTTATTTCGGGAGAACGACTTCGCTGTTTGTCTCTCTCGTGAGGAGATGAGGAGCTCCTCTGAAGAATGGAATAATTGAAAATAAGTAATATGTGAAATATGTGGTTCAGACATTGAGGAAAATTTTCTAAAATTTAAATGTAGAAACCAATATAATGCTGAATTAAATAACTGATATATTATAAACTATATGTAGAACTTATGATATTATATATCAAAATGTAATGAACTGAGTTTATGAGATGAATATATCGATTAACCATCCAAAATACAACAATAATTCTACTGTGTGCCAAACAATATCAATTTTGACTATTCTGTATTTTTTATATCGCAGCAACAAGAATCACGTATTGCTGAGTATTTATATGATACGCATTATTAAATGATGATATGGGTTACTAATACGGACTAATTATACGTAATTGCCTTATGCTTTTGACATTTTACTTGTTTATTGTTAATCACAAAGCTACACCATGGGCCGGCTATGCTGCGTCTACTTCAAGTATCGAAACCCGGTTTTGGCGTTATAAACCTTCAGACTTGACGATGCGCCACCAGTGGGTCTGCTGTTAATGTAAGACGAAGTAAATATTTCATAAATTAGTTATATAAGGTGCAGTAAAATTATCCAATATCCGTGAAGACCGAGAACAAATTGTAGAATTTCGGTGTGTTCAGAGTTGAAACACCTATTGTTATGTAATATTATACGTGCTTACGATCGATGTTTTAGATACTGGTCATCTTGGCGCAAGAGAACTCGAAACCATCAGACAAATCCTACTCTGAGAATAGTTTTTGGTAATAAACGGTTCACAGATAGTGACTGTGTTGACTACGAGACAACCGTAGCTGTTCAAATTGATCGTTTTCTGTATTGTCCCTTGGGCTAGTCACAACACGGAGCCTAGATCACGACTCATAACTCTCACCCACTCACTCGTAGCTCAAGCATTTGATTTCAGTGTAAAGCTTTGTTTCAACATATTTCGGCCACGACCACCAGTTTTCAATAATACAAAAAAAAAAAAAAAACTCTTCAGAAGAAAAGCCGTTGTAGTTATACGAGTCTTGCTTTCTAGAACTCGAGGGAGTAAATTGTGGTGAAGACATAAAGTTTCAGAGAGAGAGAGAGTCATCTGTTTTTAAGGTGCAACTTTAATACTTCAAGACTGATAGAATATTTGTTTATTCTCTTAAATAAATGTAGACCTTATCGGTTAGAGCAGTAGTCATTCCTTTCTATTTGAAAACAGTCCTCAAAATAAAAACGAAAAAAAGACATTTCGATCTTAAGTCAGTAATGCTGACAGATCGTTCCAGTCAACTGTCAACCCTATGTGACTGTAATTGCTTTTCAACACATGAACCTCATGAGTGTACTGTGTGTGTGTGTATATATATATATATATAATGTTTGGTGTTAGAATTAAAATAAGTACTAATGAATTTTTATGCTATTAATTTATGTTATTCTAGTAATTTCATTTGGAAATTAATTGAATAAAACCGATTATAACTACAATTTATTTCCTTATTTTGGTTCATAGTTCAGTCGGCATTCATGAAAATGCATGGTACATTTATCGCCTCGACTACTATTATCTTCTGAAGAATCGCAGCAGGCCTGATGGACTCTAGTATTGCGCGAAAGGCCTCGTCGGTACAGGATATGATAGACGTAGTGTATTTAACATATTGTAACATATTTTCTTTTGCTTTCACTCATGGATTCTTACAATTTCTATACAGCAATACCTCTTGTGTATAAACTAGATTTACTGTGCAACTATCTGTCCTTGGGTTCCGTTGTCAACCACTTACGTTGTCCTAATCTATTCTGATGATCCATTACTGAACTATGCCCATTGTTCTACATTCTTCCAATCCATTTGTTGATGTCATCTGACCAAATGCATCATTCTTCTTCCTTCGATTTCTTCCACTGGAACCTCTTTTCACCTTCCCCTCAGATATAATGATATAATCAAAATATACAGTGTATTTTCCATTTCATTTTCCACTTATGTTCATCAGTTGTCTTTTTTTTTTTTTTGTCTTTGCATATTCCAATGCTTCCTTGTTACTTCTTCTAGGGTGAGATCGCTCGACTCAAAATCTGAGCGTCGCGGTTCTAGCCCCCGTCCTACCAAACTTGATCGTATATGTCGTGTGGACATTATTACGTTAAGGTCAATACCACTGTTCGTTGATAAAAGAGTAGTCTATGATTTGGCAATAGCTGTGATGACTAGCCCCTAGAGCAGATAGCCTCTCGTGTAGCTTTGCGCGAAATTCAAACCAAAGCTTCTCTCACCTGTAACCTGTTATTAGAAATTCTACTTGTATTAACTATGATCATTTCTACACCATCACAACCTTTTTCTTCAACTATTCACGTTATGTACTGATGGTGACAACACCCATCCTTGTTGATTAACTTTAAACAACTACTTAGTTCCTCCTGATATAATTATTCAAGATTTTGATACTTGGTTGATCTAGACAAATCTTCTACTGGATTTCCATTAACTTCTAAAAGTTAACACTGTCAAAACCTTTCCCAAAATATATGAAGCAAACATGAAGTTCTTTTAACAGTTTAACCTTTTCACGTGCATCCCCAGCGCCGAGTATACTGTATCGTATTCCCCCCCCCCTTCTTACAAAACGTTTTGGTCTTTTAGTAACTCATTTTCAACGCTTAATTCTGTTTAGGGTTAGGCTTAGTAAGACTTTTGAGATGTGATTAATTATACTGGTAGTCGCGTACTGGTCATACTCTATAGCTTTAGGTTCCCAAAATATCAGCACAAAAACAGACATTTTAAACCTTAGGTTTAACGTAGTTGAGGATTACGTTTTGCAAGACTTTTGAGATGTGGCTAATCAAACTGTTAGACCTGTACCAACTGTATTTAGAGCCCTAGATTTCTTGGAGATCAGCCCATAAACTGACATTTTAAAGTATGTTGACATTAGACATTATCCTTCCTCAATAAATTAGGTTTAAGACTATACTGTCTCTTATTTAATCCCTTAAATGTCATACTGGGATATCGTTTGTGCCACAAGATTTTCATTTTTCAAATTTCTAATGACTTATTGGAACATTATTAATAGTTTCTATCACATCCAGACTCGCTTCTCTTCCCTAACTTCGTTACTCCATTCCAAGCTCATCTGTTCTTAACATCAAAACTCCTCAATAAACATGCACGTGCATATTAAATAAAAAAGCTTTTTCTCTCGAATAATTTTTGGACTCGAATATCCTGGATGAAGAATGCGGACCACACAAAGTTATGATGCTTTTAACGTTGGTATTACAAAAGTAAAACACACACCTACACACACATACATACATATATATATAAACTAATTTTTAAATTCAAGAACATCACTTCCGCTCTGTTTGTTAGACATAATTTAGACACATAACGTACTTCCCAGATGTTACAGTCTTGTAGAACGAAACGCTATAGCCTGTTTTACGCTAAATATACGCTTAATCATTGTAAAGTACCAAAGTGTATTTAAATAGCTTCCATTATGCTACTACGCTAATACAGTTGTTGCAAAGTATATAAACATCACACATTCGTCGAGACAAAATGTTTAGAAGTATTCACCCATTAGCCTGGAGTAAGAGTTTAGAAGTATCTATAGTAATGTAACAACTTTCGTGAAGTTGACTGAAAAAATCTGAGAGTATGTTTAATAAACAAACAACTATCTTTAGTTTACTGCAGAACCTGAAAGTACGTAAAGAAACAGCTTTCATTAATCTATAAAAGACGTTGTAAAATATTTACAATAAACAAACAATATGCTTTAGTCTACGGGCCTGGCTTGGCCAAGTGTGTTAAGGCGTTCGACTCGTAATCCGAAGGTCGCGGGTTCAAATCTCGCTCGCACCAAACATGCTCGCCCTTTCAGCCGTGGGGGAGTTATAATGTGACTGTCAATCCCACGATTTGTGGGTAACAGAGTAGCCCAAGAGGTGGCGATGGGTGGTGATGACTAGCTGCCTTGCCTCTAGTCTTACATTGCTAAATTAGAGACGGCTAACGCAGTTAGCCGTTAAGTAGCTTTGCGCGAAATTCAAAAACAAACAATCCTTAGTGTACTGCAGAACCTGAAAGTACGTAAAGAAACAGCTTTCATTAATCTATTAAAGAAGTTGTAAAATATTCACAATAAAAGAACAACTTCTGTTACTTTATTATAGAAGCTGAAAATTATTTGCAGCTGAAGAAACTATTCACTTGATATATTATAGAGGTTGAAAATTATTTATAGTAAAGGAACAGTTTCCTTTTCTCTATTAAATCTGTTAAAATTATCCATTAACCTAATATATACATTTATAGCGTAACCTAGAAGTGCCGTTACTAAATATGCAAAATAAGTGTGTAGTGTCGTAATACAGTATTAGTTGAATATATAAAATAAATGTTAATTTTCCGTAGTTCAGTATAACTGCTTATAAAGAGTTTTTGTAAGTGTACACACTAGGCTTAAGGCTTTGTTTAGTTTAGCTATATCGACCCTTGGCATGTACAATAAGTGCAAGAGTGGTATGTAATAAACGTCTTGTTTCATTGTTCATAGTATATAAGTACCGGATTGAATGTTAAAATGTTTTAAAGCTCTATGCTGCATCCTTTAAGTTATCTATAAATAACATTTCTATCGATTCGCTACTCACATTTAAAAAACAATAACAACAATAAAACTCTGCAAATTAAGAAATAAGATTACGTTTTGATACAAGACTAAGTCTAAGAAAAAGCCCTACAAAATATGGAGAAATTCAGTGAATGATGCTGTACGCACTCTAGCGTCTAGTCCAAGAAAAATATCAATATAAATCTTAGGTAAGGAACAAAAGAAAACAGAAAAAAAAAATCACTGGTTTAAAAAATAACTATCACGTTGGATTCTACGGAAAAGTAGCGAGGCTGTGTTAAGAAATAGAAAAAAGAATTTAGAGACTCGCAATCGGTTCAATGAAGGAAAGTGCAATATTTGTACATAAAGGATGACGTGATTTTTTCTGCTCAGTAGAGAGAGATAGCACGCATCTACCTCAAACGACCAAGGCCGAGTCAAGCTTGAGCAAATAACAGAGGAGAAGGGGTCGGGGTGGGAAGGCATCATAGGATGTAAAGATCAATGACTGCTGGGATCAACTGTAACGATAGGCAAACTACACTTGCCATTTATCATGGGGCTGATCTGATGGAAAACGACAAAATAATTTCCTTCCTGATGTCTGTTGAAACATTGGCGATTCTAATGGAGCAGATTTCGGCAAAGAAATGATGAACGAGAGAACAGAAAATGGGGAAAATTCTTTTTTTTTCCATCTTCGTTTTCCAATATATTTCATTTCATTTTTTTTGGGGGCGATATCCACGATGAACGTGGTACAACACACACCACAAGACCGATAACTTAGGCAGTGAAAGCGTAATTCACCATAAACGATAAAAAAATCTCCCGCCACCATCAAGACCTCTCTTTAGCTGTCTGAGTTATACAGAGGTTCGAAGCATTATTTTGATTAGAAAGAGAGTAAAAGAAATGTGATTATGAATAACAGTGGTCACCGTGTGTGCGAACTTTTCATGTGGGAAAGGCCAAAGAAGAATTAATCGCGTGATCTATATTTACTGTGTTGTTTGTCCTACTGCCTTGATTGACCCTAGCGGATACAAATTATAGCTACTGGCCTAAATAAGAGGAATTTTATAATTATTTGCTGTTCTGAAGATGAGAAACGATTCGTAAATTTTTTTCTTGATGAGGGTTATACGATTTCATTGATAATAGGATAAAAACTGGAATCTAGAGGGTTATAACTTGCTTTATTATTAACATTTGCACCTTTCACTGCTCATAAACAAGATTACTTACTGAATTGTAAGTAATCTCATAATAACCGTCCACGTTTCCATCCAAAACCAAACAGCAAATGTAAACATATCCAATTACATGCATTTATTCATAAGCAAACATCTATGCCACGCATATTAATAAATATACGATAACTTAAAGCCGTAATATCATCTGTTTACTTATAGTCCATATGTTTATCCAGTTGATCACATGCACATCAGTTTATATACACGAACATACAGTCCTATTTCAATCCAGTCATACATTTCTTTATGTTCAATTCATTATATAGATATTAACAGGTATACAGAAACACAAGCTACATTTCAATCCACATACGTACCTCCATATGTTTATTCAGTTTATTCTATAGTTATTACTAGATGTAGAGGAACATACTGCTATATTTCAGTTCAAATATGTACTTCTACAGGTTTATCTAGTTCATAATATAGATGTCAAATAATATATATATAGAGACATAGAGCCATATTTTAATCGAAATGTGTATCTCTTCAGGTTCATCCTGTTCGCCATACAGATGTCAGCAGACATAGAGAAAAATAGAACCGTATTTTAATCTTCCCGTATATTTCCTTATGTTTGTCCAGTCCATCATGTAATTTAATCTTTCGACAGACCTTCATATTTACATTCTGTAACTGATATCAGCATTTAACTTCAGCGATACACGTTCTTATATTAATCAGTGAAGTCATTAATAACCACTTACGCTCACAACTTTCCTAAGTCTTTAACCGCTCATTCACGTAATTACATGACATAGCTATTTATACACAGAAAGCGTGTCACTTTAAGAAATATTTTCAAGAATGAGTAACATATTATCATGAAACGAGACAAATATGCGATTTTCACAGAGATTCGGTAATGAACGACCTTCAATATATATATATATATATATATTTCGTAAAAAGATAAGGTACAGTGACGAAAGGTCTATAAGTCACTTATACAATGAAACATTCACATAGTCTGCTAAGCCGTTTTCTTCTTTCATAAGTTGTGTTCCAAGCGCTTTGTTCCTCTTTCTGATAACACTATGTAACACAAATTTTGTTTATGAATACTATGTGTTATTTCTTAATTGCTTATGTTGTAAAATTACAAAAAATGGCCATTATTCCCTTCACACTTTGCTTTTGTGACCTGGACAATGAAATTCAGAAATTAACCTATTTTCTATGTAAAAACGAACAAATTTGCACATTTTCGTTTACATAAGGTCTGAATAAAATAACATATGAATCAAGATTTACATGTATTTATACTAAAGTTATACAAAAATGTTTAGAAGTGAGTAGTTTTTCGAGATTTGCTACTGTAATGTAAATCAGTTTCACGTATCAGCCTCCAAATATAGTCTCCCATCATGTTTTCGTTATACGTTCCCAGGTCACAAAAGCAAAGTTTGAAGAGAAAAATAGGTTCTTTCCATTTACTTTAGACATAAGCAATTGGGAAATAACACTTTCTGCCCAGGAACAAGAAAAAGTAAAAATTTTGTTACATAGTGTTATTTGAGCTTAACGTTTACAGGAGGCAGAAAAACCTACACACACATATATGTATAATAATACATTTGTTTATAAGATAATGGACTCAGAAGGTACATAGAATTTAGAGACGTTTTCCTAATAGCAACGTCATTTTCGTACTTGGTGTGGGTAAGTGTCTTTTTAACCAATCCAATAGTAATAGACAGCTCACATGATGCAGTGTCGTTATCCTATTCGTCATTGATAACAACGAACAATGTATTTGTCTTATTATAATTTCATCACGTCTTTAGGGAAATATTTCTTTAGAAAGAAAAATAGTAATTTGATTTCATGAAATTCGTCGAACATATATCACTTTATGCAATAAAAAAATCGCGTTATATTTTCAGAGAATTTAAAATTTGAGTTTTATAACTTTTTTATAAGAGCCTAAAATGTCTTATCAGCATCAGAAAAAAACAAAGCATGTTAAACGTACGAAAAGGAATCAATTTTTCAGTATTCGAAAATTCTAAGCGCAAATCATGTATTACTTTTAAATAATGTAAGTGAAAACCTATTCAGTAATAGTTGGTTAACGATTTAGTGACTGACTTAAGTACAAAGGTTTATCAGTTCCTGGCCTCGTTAAAATGTTACTTTACTACCGATGCGCCAGAGAGTGAACAATTATTTCAAGTGTGCTTGTTTTACCAATTTTGTTTAAAAAAAAAAGCAAAACTTTAAACGCCAATGGAAAAACCAAACGCGCATTTCTTTATATTCATTTCAAATCAAAAATAAAGGAAAGAAACGTTTTAAGTGTAATTGATTTAAAGAAATGATTAATATGACGCTGTAATACTCTTCGAAAGATTAGTTCTCTGTTGTATATTTTCGCTTTTCAAATACATGGAATATTAATTTGGAGGGTGCACCTGCATTAGTCTTGATAAATGAGAAACACATGTACACAAGACTCCACTTATCAGTGAACGTTTCCGATACATGGTCAAATTGTAACCTAGCAACTGTGTGGGATTTTATATTGATCTTCTGTCAAATAAACAAGAGACACGAAGGAGGCTTACTGCAGTGGGCGATATATTACAAGCAAATAAAATAACTCTCCAGGTTTAATGATACACTGAAGTTTTTCCTTTATCTATCAATCTGTACGTTTCTCTTTCGCTGTTTGCTCAATTTTTATCCCACACATTAGATCAATTTACCTCTCTATCTGTTTATCTAGCCATATTTTCATCTGCCTATCTAGCAATCTGTAAATTCCTTCTAATTAGTTGCTAGTTCTCTATTTTCCATTTGTGTTTATATTCATTTTACTCGTTTCACGCATGAAGCCTTACGGGGTTTTAACAACATTTCTGAAAAAAAGAAAACTTTTTTTAAAACCAGAAATACGTGAAGATAATTATACAAAAATCAAGAAGAACAAGAAAGGGCTGATGTTCAAACGTTTATCTCGCAACACTTTACTTACCTTTAGAATATTTGAATAAAGGACTTTAACAAATTATGTTTCTTACACTCAGAAACCAACAACTCACGAGGCCGGCTGCTTGAACTATGGGTATTCAAGGAACTTCTATGATCACTACATTAGCGGACAACGTGATGTATCTAACACTATACCAGACACTGCAGTCTCTGTTTTAAAATGGAAGAAAAATTACTGAACAAGGCTCTTACCTGTCTCTCGTCGTTCACTGTTATTTTATAGACAATTAATGGAGTTGAAAAAAAGTGCCGTAAGTATTCCAGCGTAGAATCAAAATTCCGGAGAATCGATGAATATAGAAAGAAAAGTAAAAACCACAAGGCATTAACAATTAAACAGATTTATTAAGAAAAGAATCTAAAACATTATATTCCTATTAGGACTAATGTGAAAGAAAAAAACAAAAACAGACACTCTCGTATTTCCTAATATTTTAGAATAAATATCAAGTAATTCCTTAAGATACAATATTTATTTGTCCTTTATAGATAAATACGGGGTTTCCAACCAGTATAAAACTCTTTCGGTACATAAAGCTTGTGTCAATAATCTATGGACAATCATCCTAGTTACACGATCTAATTTGCAATTAATTGTCTTACTAACAGGGGTGCTCATCTAAAGTTAATTCCAGTTAGGGAAGTAAGAAGAAAAAGCTGTCTGGTCTGGTAATTATTTTCATTTGGTAGTATGTTTTTGTTAATTTTTTAACTCTACACCAACACACTCGCTCACACACACAAAAAGGATTAAATCTGCTCAGTCAACATCTGGATAAATAGAACTCCGTAGATGGGTTTTTATACTTTTGTCAAACATAAATTGCATCTAGTTTCTTTCAAAGCACAACGATTTCTTTCCTTTTTTTTTTTTTTTCAGTACATAAAACTAGTCTGCAGGGAATTGAGCCCCAGGTTTTAGCTTTGTAAGCCCTCAGATCTAGCAGTGATATATTAGGGTAGAAAAGTATACGTCGAAATATGACGTGGTCAGGTTTGTTTGTTTGACGGTAAGCACAAAGCTACACAATAGGTTATCTTTTTTGTTCTCGTCACGAGTGTCGAAACCCGATTTTTGGTGTGGTAAGTCCGCAGACAAACCACTAAGCCTCTGAGAGGCAACGTGTTTAGTCTGTAATTCTTAGTTTTTGCAGTTATGAAGTTTTATAACCAGTACCCAAACATTTAGAAAAACACATTTACGAATTTTGAAATTACTCCGTTCATACATACGTTAGGAAATGTTGATTTAGCAAGCAACAAACAATGACAGTTGTTTATTTTTCACAATTTTAACATCTAAATCACGATCGTATATAAATACAAAACATGTTTAGTATCCTGACAATAAAATATTCAGCGCATGCCTGAATAAATTCACATTTCTACCTACTGAGATACCTACTATATTTATAGTGTCAAATTTTATAGGTTAATCATACGTACTTCAGATCGGGTTCGTTAACTGTATACAGACGTATGTTTTATCTCTCTATATACATATGTACACACACACAATGATTTGTTTGTTTGAAGTTAAGCACAAAGCTATACAATGGGCTATCTGTGCTCTGCCCACCATTGGTATCGAAAACCTGTTTCTAGAGTTGTAAGTTTACAGACATGCCACTGTGTCGCTGGTGTGGGTGCAAAGGAAAGAGAAAGTAGATATTTTATTGTTCAGGTACCAGGTGTAAATATTGAATGTATATTATTTTGAGCTTAATACTGCCATTTTAAAATGATAAGATACAGCAATGAGCTATTAGGGACACAATAGGTAAAGAAAATAGGCGGGGCATTAATGGCAAATTATGTAAATTCTATAATATTCACTTACACAAAGTGCGCTTGTATTATGGTATTTTAGGGTGTGTCCCTTCCTTCGGCCCTACTTTCACCACCCTCACATGTTCTATAGAATCTCGTGGAAGATTTACTTCTCCATAAAGCTGTTTTTTTTTTTTTCTTATCCTTTGTTTTTACCCTGTATGTAGTTCCCTTCCCATTACCTTATAATGATTAATTTACAGTAAGTTCTTAAATGAAGTAAGACTGTTTTTATGGCAATCAATATCCAATTACGTTCTTTATATATCTCTCTCTTTTTGTACACATTCGTAGTCTTAAATAATTACTACTTCTTTTGTTTCAAATAATGAAGGCTGCTCGAGTTATCTACGAAAACGTTGCTTGGATACTGCAAATAGTTTTGGACCGTAATTTTTTTGCTACACAATTTTAAAGAAAGAAACGCGTTATTAGTATTTTTTGTCTTGTTTCAAAAAGATAATATTACTCAACTTTCCTGTAGGGCAATTTAATATTTAAATAGTATCTTATTTTGTTCGTTTTTATTTTTTTTAAGCGGAAAGTTTTCACAGTAATAAGAAATATCTGTTGTCAAAATCACGTTTTTTTGTTAATTCTTTGGGGAAATACAATCTCACACCGGTCTACAATTAAAGGTTGATTGTATGGAGTGAACCATTGGGTGTCCATCATTTCATAGCAGTTTACTTTACACGAGTTTGGCAAAGATGTATCCCCAGTCTCACTGGCCTGGCATGGCCAGGTGGTTAAGGCGCTCGACTCGTACGTAATCTGAGGATCGCGGGTTCGAATCCCCATCACATCAAACATGCTCGCTCTTTCAGCCGTGGAGTCGTTATAATGTGACGGTCAATCCCACTATTCGTTAGTAAAAGAGTAGCTCCAAAATTGGCGGTAGGTGATGACGACTAGCAGCTTTTCCTCTAGTCTTACAGTGCTAAATTAGGGACGGTTAGCGCAGATAGCCTTCGTGTAGTTTTGCGCGAAATTCAAAACAAACCAAGCTGTTCTCATTACACAGATACATACCTCCTCCATCAAAACGTATCTTGTAGTTCCCACGTGTTAGCTTAGCTAAGCCTGGCTTTTATACGTTTAGTTCATGCGAATGACACAGGTAATAGTTTTTTTTTATGTTTAATTTCAATTAAAAACACAATCAAAGACTATTTTCTGTTACGTTTAAGTGAAACTGCTTTTCGTTTAGTCTCTCTTATACACACACACACATACATAAACAAAAGAGACAGCAGTTTTATAACACGAAAACGCATACACGTATAACAAACAATTTCCTGACAAAGCATACCAAGTTGTACAAGGCAAAACACAACTAGTATGGTTATGCCATACATCATGCAACACTTGAATATAATTATAGAATTGAACTGTGTTGTTCTGAAGACGAAAGAGCTTCTTCGGGCCTTTGACAATGAGTAATTAGACTCTAATCCTCTATGTTTAATTTTCCATGAAATTTATTCAACACGGAAGCTCACGATGAGCTTAACTAGGCATAATTACGCATTCCATTAATGGTCACTTGAACTGGATGAAACGGGGCTCAACTATATCGGTTTTCTCCGAATTTACTTAGTAATGAACGACACTGCTCTTTTCTCACAACAATGTTATGATAAAAGAGTAACAATCGTCTTAACGAAGTAGGAACTTCCGGACTTTAACCTATTATTTCTTCTTTGTAACGAACAATAATGTTCAACTAAAACTGTAACAATCGTTTGAACACATTACGTACTTCCGGCCTTTTAACTCGTCACTCCCTCTAATGCTAAATTAAAAGAGTAACAATAACATGAACAGAGCGAGGACTTCTGGGTTTTAACTTATGAGTCCCTGTTTACAATAAACAACAATGCTAAGGAAAAATGTAACAATAACATGAACGACGAAGAAATATCTGGACTTAAACTCACTACTCTTTCCTTACAACAAATAACATTGCTGAGATAAAAGAGTGACAATAACATGAACGGAGCAGGAACTTCTGGACTTTTAACTCGTTACTCTCTCCTTACAATAAATAAAAATGCTAAAATAAAAGAGTAACAATAACATGAACAAAGCAGAACCTTTGGACTTTAACTCACTAGTGTATCCGTACAAGAAACTTCGACGTTAAAATAAAACTGTGAGAGTTATCTAAACATCCTGAATAAATCTAGCTAGTAACTGAGAAGTGTAATTTCTTGAATCTTTTCATTTTCTATTTCCATGACAGCCTGATATCGAATAAAAAAGAAAACCAACAGAATTGCTTAAAAATCTTTAAAACGTTTTCAAATTTTCACCTGACGTTACGATTACTATAGTTATCATTAGATCTGTGGGTAATGCGCTTTGCACAGGTAGGTACACAGGGATATTTAAACTGAAACTGATGCAGCCCTACAAAAGACGTACTGTTACAGAAGTTATCTCAAAATTCCCGAGAAAATTGTATCAGAACATACTAAACAATAGTTTGAACCGATACAGGTTTTACGACGGAATTTATTGTGTTTACCATGGGGTTCATGAGTAAATATATTTCATTTCTTTAGGGATTTTACAACAATTTCAATAAGTGACTCACATTTCACAAACTGCCAGTTTTTCACTACAAACACAACTGTTGTTATTTTAGCTAATCGATTTACTGATAGTCGGTAAGTATATCAAAGGCAGAAGAAAGAAAAGTGTTTACTTAGCTTTATTCATAAATGATTTCAATAACACGATATTTCTAGCTAAGCGTATTAACAATAAAAAACAATGTCAGAAGATTATGCCAATGAAGAACTTGAGTACATGACAATTCATCTAGTATTATAAAACATGACAGAAACTGAACTGTAAGAGTCTTCCGATGGGGAAGTGATAAGTCTTAGGATTTAAAGCGCTAAAATCGGGAGTTCGATTCCTCTCCGTGGACACAGCATGTAGCCCAAAATAACTTTGCTATAACAATAAACACACACACACAAACCTCAGTTATGAGACAACGATTGAGCGCGGCTTAAACATAGTATAATTAAACGGAATAGTCATACAGTAAGGGCTAGCATAGTCTGTCGGTTACGTCACTCTACACGCAACCTGCATGTCCCGAGTTCGAATCTTGTTACCAAAATTTATTGCCCTTTCAGCCACGAAGACGTTAAAATATGACGACCAATCCCACTGTTTGCTGATAAAAAAGTAGTCCAAGAGTTGATCGATGCGGGGGAAGTATTAATTAATTGTCTTCCCCTTCCCTCTAGTATATTATTAATACAAACAGCTTTCAAGTAGATTTCCATGAAATTCGGTGACGAAACAGGACAGTACATATTAAAACAGTTTTGGTTTAAGATTTCATTTGAATAGTCCAGAGTAAACTAATAAATTATCGTTTGATTCCAAGTTGTTGTGGATATGTAAAACATCACCTCTGGACTTTAAAACAAGCCAGAAATTAGTCACTTCTGTTTATTCGTTTAAACGAAACATTTGTTATCGCTCTTTGTCAATAGGTCATTTTACACCCAATGACAATATTTATTACACTGCGAAACAGGCTAGAGCTCTCTAACGGATAATGCCTAGGTTTGGCGATGCACAGGACGCTCGTTAGGCCTAACATTTACAAAGTGTCTGAAGAACATTAGTAGTGTTTCCTGGAAGCCACAAAAATTATAAAATTGAATTATTCATTTTAATTTTTAGATATGTTTGTTTTATAATGTTTTCGCCTTGCGTCACCTATCAGAATTCACATCCAAACTGATATGGGCTAATAAATTAAAAAATTAAAACATTTTTCGCATGTGTAGCATCACCCCCAAATGTTAAGATACGTGCAATATTGTTATCAGTGTAATAAAGGGGAGATATATATAACACCGACTGGTAAGTGGCCTTACCATTTGCACGTTTTTCATCTCGGTGTTCTTTCAAAACTGAAGATGAACTTGAAGAGCCTGCTGGGTGGTGAGATGTGGGCGTGCTTCCTGTCAAAGGTCCTGAAAAGGCGAGGAGACTAGCTGCGCTGCTAGGTGGCACTGTAGGTGGTTGTAAGCCGGCCATTGCCGCATGGGGCATCATAGCGATGGGAGGACCATGGGCATGAGGTGGCAGTTGTTGGGCATGCATTTGCTGCTGTAGTGGAAGAACAGTCAAATTTCAATAAAGAAGATATCGAAATCTGTTTGATCTCTTCTCGATCACTATCAATAACAGTATGTATATATATATAGACATCCTTAACAACTAGACAATTAACTGAGATTTCAGAACTAAGTTTTAATTCTATTTATAAAACGGCACGTGGATTACTATCTGAATGAAATATCTTTGAAATTTTTTATTTTGTGAAATAAAAAACAACAAACATCATTAAGATATTATATTAACATTGTTAAAATAAAACGAAAACACAAATGCTAAGAAGCGTTAAAGTTCACGAACTACTGGGGTTTGGTTTTAACTTACTGATATAACGTAAACAATAGCCTGTTGACTCCTGAACCGTCAAAAGACGACTTGCGGAAAAATTCACTTTTACAGATATCAAGTGGTTGTGAGAAACTGGTTTCATTTGTTTACTGTTGTTTACTGACAACAAGATTCATTTGTTTACTGTTGTTTACTGATAACAAGATTCACTTGTTTATGGTTGTTTACTGATAACACGATTCATTTGTTTACTGTTGTCTACTGACAACATAATTCATTTGTTTATGGTTGTCTAGTGACAACAGTATTCATTTGTTTATGGTTGTCTACTGAGAACAGAATTCATTTGTTTATGGTTGTCTACTGACAACAGAATTCATTTGTTTATGGTTGTCTACTGACAACAGAATTCATTTGTTTATGATTGTCTAGTGACAACAGGGTTCATTTGTTTACTGGTAGCAGGATTAGTCTTCTATTATTTCTTATTCAATATTTAGTATTGAGATCAGTACGCATATGAAGCACTACATGTTATTAAGAACTTGAAGATTATATTGAATCTGACTTAAGTTGTTTAGCTTTTGTTTTCCCCCCAAAATGTGACGTAGTTCACTAGTTGATACTTGTTGTTCAATGCCAAATTGAAAAAGACCAACCAATATTACGTTCAGCGCGTGGACAAAGCACGCGTTCAATAACCAAATTATCGATAGTGCGTGCAACACAAAACATTAAAAAAACAAAACAAAAATTGATCATCTTTAGAAATGATACACCATTTTCAATAATTGGTCGACATGCATACTTCAAGTTCTCACCAAACACTGCAAATATGATTTCTATAAAAAGTTTGTCATGTGATAAATGCTTATTCTTTATCGTTGTATTTTTTTGGCCTAAATTTATGAAATAAATTTTAAAGTTAAAGAATGTATACTATTCTAATTAATTTGTTATTATTATATCGCTAATGTTCAAGCATATAGTTATTAGTTAATATATATTTAAAGATGAACTATACTGTTATATATAATTTTGTATTTTTTTCATTATAATAATTATTAGTGAATATAATACGCACAGTTTAGTTTGAATTTTATTAAGCATAACGCGACACCACTAGCTATCCGTTCTCTACCCATTGCTGGTATCGAAACTCGAATTTCAACATTGTAAGTGAGTGTACAGGCTCACCACTAAGCCATCGTGGGCGGAGGGAGGGGAGGTCACGAGTGATTAGATGACGTGTAACTGAGAAAGTTTTAAACTGTTTATTCGTGGTGGTTCTCTTTAACTTCAAATCTAATATAATATTAGATGTGGTGAATATATTGTGTTGGAAATACTATTATTCATAAGGGCCTAGATAAAGAATGTAGTGTTAAAAATATAACAGGCATAATACTAATGTTTTATGACAAGCACAGTTATAATGTTCGCTAAATTACACAAAAAACATGTTTTTGAGATAAGTGATGGATTTAAACTAAAACAATTAATTGTGGGTGACTTTTATTTAGTTACGTTTCAGTTCAGTATAAGAGACCTATACATATATGTTTTTATCATATGTTTGCAACATCCAAATCATTGTGTTTTTTTTTTGTTTTGAATTTCGCGCAAAGCTACTCGAGGGCTATCTTCGCTAGCCGTCCCTAATTTAGCAGTGTAAGACTAGATGGAAGGCAGCTAGTCATCACCACCCACCGCCAACTCTTGGACTACTCTTTTACCAACGAATAGTGGGATTGACCGTTACATTATAACGCCCCCACGGCTGAAAGGGCAAGCATGTTTGGTGCGACCGAGATTCGAACCCGCGACCCTCGGATTACGATAACACGCTTGGCCATGCCGGGCCACATCTAACTCATAAACCATTTAACTATACGTTAGACCTCGCAAGGCCAGCTGATTTGAATTAGCTGGTATATCCCGCACCTTAGGGCCTTTTTTTTTCATTTGTTTTTCCCATAAAGAATTATTATAATGTTGTTGAACATTACCAGATACTATGATTCTCGTCAATGCTACATGATATGTTGTATTATGTGAAACAATATTAATTAACCTGGGTTCTGAAATTTTAGCATGTTGTTTTTCACGGATTTATTTGCAGGCACCTTGTTTGTTGAATTTCGCGCATAACTAACCATACGAGAACCATCTGTGCTAACTTCCGACATCTGCTGAACAGCATAAACCCACTACTTTTGGAATTGCTATTCTTACGCTAAATAATTTGGTTTTACCGTGACTCATATAACACAACCACAGTCGAAAATGCCAAGCCTAATTTGTGTTTTCTCTGTAACGGGTTACGAACCACGAAACCAAACCTCAAACGCTAACCATTGGGCTATTCTCGGCCAAAGCAGAATGGAAAATAATTTCGTTCTATGTCAATGCTAAAGTGAAAGTATCCATGCATTAAACCTAAAAATATACGTAAGAAATGACATTATATATAGGTAACACAATCTTACTCGTTTTAGTGGTTTATCTGCGCTCTGTCAACCACGGATAATAGATGCTTGAATTTTACCACTGGAAGTCCGTAACATACCGCTGACCCACCGAGAAACTGCTTTTGGTACACCTACATCAGTCAGAAATACTAAGCCACCTGCACTTTCAACGGTATGGTTTATTTAGCACACGTATTTGTACGACATATCTTCTGAATATGGAAATGTTTAATCAAACTACGGAAATAAATTAATCACTGTACCCCAGTAGTTTTTGGTGTGAAAAAAATAAACAAAAAATAAGCCTTTTCCTACCGATCACAAAGGTGTGTGTTGTGTTTTCTTATAGAAAAGCCACATCGGGTTTGTGTCCACTGAAAGAATTCGAACTCCGGATTTTAGCGTTGTAAATTCGAAGACTTACCGCTGTCCCAGCGATAGGGGGGGGGAGACCAATGAAAAATGAGTAACGTTGCAAACGTTTCTAACAAAATACATGAGACTGAAGAATCAAGATAAGAGGGATATCATGTGGGTGGATTAGAGGGTGTGTTCACAGTTGTTTCGTCAACCTTGTTTCGATAACCTGGATTTTCTCGACTGATCTCAGTAGTAAGATAACGCGATGTCACAATAGGTTCGAATGATTTGCTAAAAGGTTTGTCTTCCTTGTAATATTAAACTGAAGATTCGAGAGCTTATTCATTTTACAGGCATGCACCTTACCCACTCTCTTGTTTTCTACCCTCGTGAATTACTCTGTGTTTAGATCAGTATCTGAGAAAACACGCACGCATTTGTAGATGCGTGAGCATTTTCTGTATATAATTCTTTTGTAAAACCATCAAAAGAGTATCTGACAAATGATGATAGATAAAAAGTGGTACTAACCATAACTGCATTTCGTGCGTAGTTATATATGTAAGTTTTACGTGTACATTTGTATGACAAGCTGGATTTAGTAAATACACTTTAATAACCTGGAAACGACCGAAATAGAATCTTAGTTGTGTTATAACAGACCGTGTATTGATCACCGAAAATAATAACAATTCACTGCTAAATCGATTCACTATGGTTACGCACTAAAACAAGTGCATAAAAGATTACTAACAAATGAGTTAATGCTTTCACAACCAAAAAATTTTCATCTATAATATTTGTCTTTGATTATCCATATTTTCCCATCGTTAATAGTTCTTGTAATCTATTTCCCTTGCAAGAGGCCTCTATTTACTCACAACATCTTACCCTAGGGTAGAACAACGTTTTACTTCAAAACCCCTTATTTTACGCTTTTCATTTCAGCCATATAATTAAGAAAAAAAAACAGATTCTGCAGTAATGGCTACAAAAAAAATCGTTTTCAATTTTAATACAAAACACGTTAGAATTGTGGATAAATCTGAGCAAAGTTGATCGATGTGAAATTTTATTTACTTAAAATAAAGATGAACGTTTCGAAGTAATTTTATTTCTATTTAAAAAATAATTAATGCCCTTTTTCATATAAAATTATTTCTAGACTGTTTTATTTTATAATTTTCTATGATTACATTAAAGTTTTGAATCGTAACCTTCGAAATTTATCAAACTAGTAAAAAAACTATCACGTTAAGGTAAAAACAAGGCTAGAAAAATACTATTTAAACTAACCCTAACAAGAGCATGCGAATTCACAACATAAATACATACAATCAATTAAGTAAAAGTTCACTTTCACATTAAATATGAAAGTTGAAACATTTGTTTTACGTCGTAACGAGAAAATTTCGTGCAAAACGATAAAAGAAAAAAAAAAACCACATACGAACCATTAGATGGGCGATACCAGAATGCTGTTGCTGGAATAAGAGAAAAAAAAAGACAAAGAAAAGACACTCATGAGAAATTCTCCATAACTATATAAGACGTAACTACATTATACTTGTTTTTATGATAAACAAGACGGAACTGTTAAAACAGAGTCGTGGTTACCTAAAATGATTCACCTACAGCTACAATATTAAAAGAAAACGAATGTCTATCAACGAGGTAGTAAAATTAGTATGTCATTTTACTACTTCCAACATACGTTCATATTTTAAAATCAAATTTGCCTACAGTGGTGTTCAAAATCTTATTTCAATCAATTCTAGAAGAACTTGCTATAAAGGAAGTTATCAACTACAAATGAATATTACATTTGTTGGAAATAGATGCAAGGTTTCTCAAGTCGTTATTTCTAACATTTTCATTCTAACGAAACAGTTTTTTTTTCTCTCCCTAGAACTCATGTAAAACAGTGTCGCTCATTCAGAATAGAACAGAATGTAATCTAGTAATATATATATATTACATTTAATCTTTCTTAGCGTTTTTATTGAAATAAAAATTTAGAATTAAAAATAGACACATTCCATACGAAGATATATTTTATTTTTGTGTACGCTCTTTTCTTGTCCTATGCGTATTTGAAGTTGCTAAATTATGACATCCCTTTAGATGCCAAGTTTAGCATGGATGTTGTTTTCCATGTTTACGTTTATTGTTGCATCAATCTGTTTTCATTGTTTTCTTGTTCTGAAAAAAAAAAGGTGTTTGTTTTTTTTGCGTTTGTTTCGCACATGTGCATGGTACTAGTTTGATTATTAAAACCTGGAACGAACTAAGTTTTTAATTAGTGTTGCCGGACAGAAAATATAAATGTATAAAGCTATTACTGAAAGTTTCTGTTTTTATGATAGCGATGAAGATTCAAAACGAACGAAAAAAATTTTTGTTCATCAAATTTCAAGATGTTTAATTTATTGTTAAAAATAGAATTTCGGAAATCATATTATTTGCATTTACAATTATATTAAAAAGGCTTCTTTAGGAGCTTAACATTATACGTTAAGCCTATTATACAACTGAAACAAATTAAAATGATTTTGTTTACTTAACTTTATCAGTATTAATTTTCTCTAATATATATAGGGGCGGGTTCAGAAGACAAATTAGGAAGAAAAAAACAGGAGACATAGCCCGAAGATATTCCAATCTTAGCATATGTTCATTGAAACACTGCACATTACTTAATAACCTTAGACAGAACTAAGCGAAAAAAAAGTCCCTGAAAACATCGAACAGAAATGTTAACTTTAACAAATATGCCCTGAAGTTGTGCGCTTCTAATTAGTTAACAAAATTTCTTTCCCGTTTTTAGTTTTGCTTTGAATTTCTTGCACAATATTATTAGTCTCAGACTTCACTGATTCTTTTTTCATCGGTAGCATGTAGTAAGATTTCTGAGATTCGTTCTTGAAAATAATAAAATGCAATTACTACTTACAATAAGTTTAGTGCCACGAAAGCGAGAAAACATGCTTGATAAAAAACAAGATTTTCAGACATGAACTGCATTTCATTAACTTTTTATAATACTATAGTACATTAATCGGTTGACTTTATCTCATAATGAGTGTTCCTAATGTCTTTGGAATGTAACATGTACTCAAAGCTTTAATTCTTATCAAATTGTACACGTATAGCATTAATTCGTTATTCTGAAAACAGATTAACGACTTACATATTTCATCTAGATGCCTGAAAATAATTTTTCTTAAGGTTTTTAAGCCTTATTAATTCATAGGATAAGTTTGTAGACTTATGTCTTCTGTACCTATAAGGGGTATCGAAATTTGCTGTTGTTGTTTTTTGCGTTATAAGCCTTCAGACTTATTGCTGAGCCACTGGGAGCTGCTACACAGGGAAAGCAGAGATGAAAAGATATTATATTCGATACATGTGGTGGCTACCATGAACTGTACAATGATCGCAGTCTACACATAAGGCTAATAACATAAAATTCTAGCCCAGCATACTTTATCTGCTTTGAAAAATAATATAAAATGGGAAACTCACTCCAATGATGGCGTTCAGTTCTGTCATGGTTACTTGCTTAGCTCTATCGACTGCGGCCGCGACTTGCTGCTGGTGCTAACGGAAAAATAAATTAATATAAAATCAAATTGTATTTTAAAATGATAAACACAAACAACCCTAATATTTTTACCGATAGTAAAGTCTTTCATTACAATATTCCTTGCAATAATTATAAAAGCTTTATTAATAATACTTTTAGTAATAATAACAAAATATTTACAATATTCTTTACTCATAATAAGAGCTTTATTTATTTATTAAATATTTTTTTCCAATAATAAAGGTTTTAATTAAACATTTCAACGTAGCAAAACTTCCCATTTGTGTGTAATTTATGTATGCTGTGCATTTTTATGTACACGTAAAAACTTGTACATTTTTGTTTTCGTCTGTGAATATAAAGTTATATTTTTCCCCACTTACATCTTATGTTCTTTTAATACCCTTGTATACACTTGTTGCTTGTTTATTTCTTTAATTTCGCGCAAAGTGACACGATTGCTTTCTGCGCTAGCCGTCCCTAATTTAGCAGAGTAAGACTAGAGGGAAGGCAGCTAGTCATTACCACCCACCGTCAACTCTTAGGCTACTCATTTAACAACTAACAGTCACATCAGAATGCCCTCACGGCTGAAAGGGCGAACATTTTTGGTGTGATGGAAATTAGAACTCGTGAATCTCACGTTGTACTCTCACTTAGTCATGCCAGGCTTACACTGGTTGATAATCAGAATTTGGAATTAGTTTAATATAACGAATACTTTAATCGGTCTAATTTATTCTGGAAAAGTATTGAATAAGACTGAATTAATATCTAAGATATCAATGACAAATATTAATAACTGAAAATAAAACCACATTATAGACAAAATAAAATATGACATCTGATGTATTTCAGAACTCCAAAATGTGTACTTCAGAATTTGTTTTTCTTCTAAGTTGTATTATTCAACATAATTTGAGGGTGTGTTGGTGATATACGAATACGCTGCATTTATTACGGATATTTGAACAATACCCAAAGAATTTTCCGGACTTAGGAAAATGAAAACACTTTATTGACTTGTGTACGATTACATTTATTCTGACTTCACTTTTGAACAATGAGACAAGCCTAATTAAAAAAAGAAACACTGAAAACTGGTTGATAAACGAGAACACAGATCGAAGGTCTCTATAGATTAAACTAATCACGGATGATCTGGAGCTAATATTTGTCCAGAAATTGGCCCTCCACGTTTTCTTTGCTAAGACAGTAAATATTGACTTGGTTCGCTGGCAAGGAATCATCAGAATCAGACAAACCGTTTACTTTTCAACACAGTATCCCCGAGAGAGGTAAAGCCAATTCAAACAGCGTCTTCTGGTGGACAAAGTAGGTCCCTAGGAATTCAGTACCAGTTGAAAATCCGAAGAACAAACATCAGACGGACTTCTACTGTTTCGTGTTCTCCGAAATACTCTTCAGCCACTGTTGACCGAAAAATAATGTTCTTTTGTTGTCGATAAACAGTGTCTTATTTTTTGAACCCTAACCCTACAATCGATTTTTATCCACGTTCACTCAGCAACTTCTCTTGTAACATCTTGTATTCTAAGTAATCACACCATTTTCTTTTTTTTTTTTTTTAGGTAAATGTTATAGTGAAACACACTAACCTCTGTGAATATCCTCTAAGCATTATTTGCAAAACAAGGAAGATTGACGTACCTTTGATTTTAATTATCATTTTACAAACATGATTATAAGCCTATTATAAGAACGCTATTTAGAGGAAATTATGAAAATAAACCCTAAACACATGTTCAATTGTGTACATAAAAATACTGATTCAATGTGACTACTAGCAGTAATTAAAACAATAAAGTATAATTATAATAATATTTTGATAATGTAATCCAAATTAACAACTAAAACTACTCTACATCGCGATTTTAAAGGTCATGACAACAGCCTATGTAGATTTTAAAGGTTATAACAACAGTCTATGTAAATTTTAAAGGTTATAACAACAGTCTATGTAGATTTGAAAGGTAATTAAAACATTTAAAGTAGAGTTTAAAATTTCATTACAACACTCTATGTACGTTTTAAAGTAATCATAAAAGTCTACGTACATTTTAATGGTCATTATAACAATCTATGTAGAGTCTAAAGGTCATCACAAATAGTTTGTACATTTTAAAAGTTATCAAAACAGTCTGTGAAGATTTTAAAAATCACCATAACAATCTGTACAGATTTTATAAGCTACCACAACAATTTATGTAAACATAATTATTAAAACTGTTAAAATATAACACTCAAAAACCATGTTAAAACAAGAGAATATCCTCAATAACACCGGTACTTTAAATTCTTTTAGGCAGGATTAGCCACGATTAGAGAAAATTAATCTATGAGACCTTCAACTGTTTATTAGTCATATTTTTGTTCGTCAGCGATACCAAGCGGGAGTACAGTTGATTCGATTTTATTTCCAGCTTACCCTCAAATTGAAATATTTTAGGCAGAATTATAAAAACAAAGTTGTGAGACCTTGGACGTGGTCAAATACATTAATCAAACTGGTTTGACCTTCTTAGTTCAAAACTGTAATTAGATCCAAAATCGCTCAAGAGATGACGGAACTATGAGCTAAAGGTTTGTACTTGGAAAAAAACAACAACTTATTTGTAAGTTGTTGTTTTGAATTGAGCACAAAGCTACTCAATGGGCTAACTGTGCTCTGCCCACCACGGGTATCGAAACCCGGTTTTTAGCGTTTTAAGTCCGCTGACATACCGCTGAGCCATTGGGGCCCTCATTTGTAAGAGCGGTTTGGTCGCGGCTGCCTAGAGTTTGTTTGTTTGTTTTTTGAATTTCGCGCAAAGCTACTCGAGGGCTATCTGCGTTAGCCGTCCCTAATTTAGCAGTGTAAGAAGGCAACTAGTCATCACTATTCACCGCCAACTTTTGGGCTACTCTTTTACCAACGAATAGTGGGATTGACAATCACATTATAACGCCCCCACGGGTGAAAGAGCGAGCACGTTTGGTGCGACAGGGATTCGAACCAGCGACACTCGGATTACGAGTCGAACGCCTTAACCCGCCTGGCCATGTCGGGCCCTGACGAGAGTAATCGAGCATTTTTATAAAAATTGTCACAACAATGTTAATACGCATTTACTAGAACCATCCTAAAACACAATTATAAAAATATACAGCGTAACATTATTAAAACGAATTTATTAATACAATCCTAAAATCAGGATTTTATATTATTATAAAAACATTACAAGAACACGTACGTGTATTTACTAAGCTAAGACTATCCCCATCCTAATCCCCCCAAAACAGGAATTCAACTTTAATTATAAGGACCATCCTTAAATAACTGTTGAATTTAATAAAAAAACCAACAACTCCTAATCCATACCATAGATAATAGTAAACTTAGACATCAACACCGCGTGCCCCAGTGGGACAGAGGTAAGTCTTCGGACTTACAATGCTAAAGTCAAGGGTTGACAGAGGTAAGTCTTCGGACTTACAATGCTAAAGTCATGGGTTTGATTCCTCTCGGTGGACACAGCAGATGTAGCTTTACTATCAAAAAGTACCCACATTAAAATAGCAGTATTTATTACCTTTATTATTAAAGTAGTCCAACAATTACACTATGGGCGTAAGGTAGTGAGTGATATTGCTTACAAATCTCTACTACTTAAACATACATTGTCACTTTAATTTACTACATGTGATAGAATATTGCATAAACACATTTCGTCATGATAACTCCACTCTTGTGATAAAAAAGGTTTACTTTATAAACACACTTCGTCACGATAACTCACCTCTTGTGATGAAAAAGGTTTACTTTATAAACACACTTCGTCACGATAACACACCTCTTGTGATAAAAAAGATTTGCTGTATAAACACACTTCGTCACGATAACTCACCTCTTGTGATAAAAAAGGTTTACTGTATAGACAAACACAATTCGTCACGGCAACTCACCTCTTGCGATAAAAAAGATTTGCTGTATAAACACAATTCGTCACGATAACTCACCTCTTGTGATAAAAAAGGTTTTCTGTATGAACATAATTCGTCACGATAACTCACCTCTTGTGATAGAAAAGGTAGAATCTGAGCGATAATTGCGTTAAGTCGCTTTGCTATCTCGGTCTGTAAAGAAAAAAAAAAAAAAAACGAAGAGACTATTAATTACAGATTGTCTACCACACGGATAATAATGCAAAATTGTTTACATGTCACTTGGCTTTCACAAATATCAAGAAAAAATAATTAGCAAACGCATATATTTCCATAAAATCTCTTTTCTTTAATTACTTTTAAAATTATACATCTTTAAATCTGATAGTTCTTATGGATACAATGACACGAAGTCGTAACAGATGGTAAAATGTGTGTTATGTTGTAAACAAAACAATTCCTTCTGTTTGTGTAAGAAGAAACAAAAAAAAAAAAACTTAATTCGATAGTTACGGATAGGGTTAATATTATTTCACCAACTTTAAAACACATTTGTCAACACCACGACATACCTGTGGGTCCATAACTTTGTTGATTACAGGCATGGAAAAATTAAAGTACAATATATATGTAAAAACGGCTGGTTTGGGTTGAGAAAAGTTTTTTATGTAGAGGAGCGAAGAACGTTTCGACCTTCTTCTGTCATCGTCAGGTTCACAAAAAAAGAAAGAGGTAAGTGACCGATAGCTGACCACATGTTTCTAGGGGTTGTGTAACTGAGTGTAGGAATGTAGAGGGCGTGCTTAAATTTTGATTATATTTATTAATATAGGTATAAAGGTGTTCCTTTGTATTGGTATATTTTGGGCTTGAGTTATTGTATAAGTAAGGCTTCCTTAATTTTGCGAAGGTCGAAACATTGTTCGCTCCTCTACATAAAAATTTTTCTCAACCTAAACCAGTCGTTTTTTACATATATATATTTTTCTTTGCAAGTGGGTTTTCTCGTCGTCACTGGTTAAAGTACAAGATATACAAAAATATAAACAAAAGCAACATTATGTTACTATTCATTTAACGTGTAGCTATTAAAGTTATTGTGTATTTTGCATATAAATTATTCGCTAGGTTTGATACTGAACGCAACCATGAAACTAAATATAATGGAAGTGGATCCGACCGGTATGATAACAAGTTGGTAGTTTGATGACAATAAACTTTGGAGCACTAGTTCTTCAGAACACATCCTTGTACACGTTCTAATTAACCTAGCACGAAACTTGCTCTGTCTGATCACTTTCCTAACCTTCGAACCAGTCCTGTCCAGTTCTGCTATATCACATCTGATGTGATACTAGAGTTCTTAAAATGCTCATTTCTACAGACGTGATATCATTTTATACACCGTATTGTTTCGTTAACAGTTAGTGACACCAGAATATTCTAATACTGTATTATTTCTTTAACTGGGATGGCCTTCAGTAAGACTTGTATGCATTGTAGCTTGAAGTTTTCTGTTTCGTAAGTGTTGTAGTAATGTAGTAATCGTTAATTTCGTTGTTATAACATTAACACTTTATTGGAGATTGCAACATTATAGAACATTCTCCATTTTAATCTCTGAATTTGTTTAGAAGTGTGTAGGTATAACTAAACTTCTTCAGTTAGTAACTATGTTTCGCTCAACTCTTCTATGGTGGTTCATGTCAATTAGGAAATACGATATTAAAACCGAAACCGAACTTCGAGATTATTAGTTCGTTGGAAGTCTACGTATGATAGAAACTGCGGATACCAAACTTTACGAAAAGAGGAAATAAACGTGTTACAACGAAGGTGTTTTGTCGTTTCGAATATTTATATGAAAACACATACGTAATATGTACTCTCGGTATTCTATCCATCAATCGACTTAAAGTAAGTATTTTTCTGTTTTCAATTATCTATATATATATTTTTTTTATATTTTACAAATGAAATCCAACAACTATGTCTTGTATAACACCCACACATAATCAGAGTACACTTCTGAATATATGGGTCAGAAACCTTAGCCCTCTCATTATGTAAGTAGTTTACGAAAATATAATACATTAAAATATACGCATGTATCGGGTTTGGTGTTTCAAAATACGCTGTATTTTGGATCACATTCAGTATTATATTCGGTGAAATATTTTGTTATATTGAAAACATTTCGACAGGAAAACCTAGGACAACAACAAAAAGAGTTGTTTATACTCTAAAACTGATTTACTATAATTATCACATATTATTTTTTGTTTCTTTTTAAAATATAGTACTTTCCAAATTAAAAAGTAATGGATAAAACATTTTTTTTACAGACAAAAACTTTTTGCTGGTTTTTAAGCGCATTTATGCTTTTTATTTTCAAAAGAAAACCTTCGACTTTACGGACGAGCGGATAATGGCGGTAAATGATTTAAGGGCATGGATCGAAGCTTTCCATCAACAAGCGTACATCAGAAAGCCTGTTTTCACACATGATCGAGCAAGGCAGGGCATGTCTCGCTCTCGTTTCTCTGTCGATTTCAATCCCGTTAGAGGTTTTTGTTTGTGAGGCTGTGCGGCCCTACTTCTTGTGAGGCTTAACTAGATCACGGTTGGTCTTCCTGCCCGCGTAATCGAATTCCACACACAAAAGAACACACACCGAGCTCTTTTTGCAAGAGCAATTACGAGGCTACTTGGCAAAATGGCCACTACTAACGTAGAATCATATTGAAACTACGGCGCTTCGTCTCTGCGTCCTCCGGAACACAGACAAGTGTGAACCTCTTCATTAGCAGACTTTCACGTTGCTATTCATCAATTTGCCGCGTTACTTATAGCTATCAGTAAAACACCACGGTGAATGAAACACGTTCATTACTGCGCGTGGAGACTGATGGTGTATCCACAGAGCATGATCCGCCATTTTTAAAGAACTAGAATGGGCGCATTAATATAACAAAATCGCTCATAACTCCCCTGCTCAATGACCGAAGAATTGAGCTGTTTAAATGAAAGGATGAACTGCATTTATTTAAACAAGTATTCAAAACGACGTCAGCTTGAGCAATTTTTACCAAAAATGGCGTCGAATCAGTGATAACTACAACTCTACGATTTGTTCATACAAATAGCAAACTTATAGAAATAATTAGAATAAAATAACATATGGTAAAATGGCTTCTACATTTTCAATGCTCACTGGACATTGAGGAACAAAATTCAGAGTGATACCAGAATTAACTAGATTTTTAATTGTAGTATATTCACGCTGTTCCAGAGCCGTTAAAACTATTTAAAGTGAGACATTTAGGAACGTTTCATACCAAACACCAAAAGTACGAAATTTAGTTATATACTTGAGTAGTAGTTTTAGTATTGTATGAAATAACCTAAACATATTTTTGTTTTTGTAAATTCTAGGCACGTTCTGTCGCTTGGAAACCATTCGCTGCAGGGTTTTTGTTATTTTTTTCTTTTTTCTGACACCCTGTAATCTCTAGTTATTTAATTAGAAGCATCTATGTTTGTCATGTTATTCTACATATAAAATGTGATTTAAACGATATATTAACTCCACAAACTTACAACATCTTGTTTTTAGAGCGAACCTTCACTGAACGCCGACATAATGAACTAGTCTGTTTATTGACTATTTATTTCCTACCCCGACCCAATGTTTGAGAAGGTAACGGTTTCAAGTGTTTAACAAACATATTAACCTAATACGTTCTAGTAGTTCAATATTAACCCGCGAGACTACATATTCGTTGAACAAGTTCTTGAATGGTGAATGTAAAAGGGGTGAAGTATTGTATTTTCCATTTTAAACCAATCTGAATGTGCGGGTTCGAATCCCTGTCAAACCAAACATGCTCGCACTTCCAGCCGTGGGAGCGTTATATTTTAACGGTCAATCCCACTATTCGTTGGTAAAAAAGTAGCCCAAGAGTTGGAAGTGGGTGGTGATGACTAACTGCCTTCCCTCTAATCTTACACTGCTAAATTAGGGACGGCTAGCGCAGATAGCCCTCAAGTAGCTTTGCGCAAAATTAAAAAAAAAAGCAAAAACCATTTAAAACACTAAGTTTATTTTAAAGAAAATCCCTTCAATACCACTAATATAAATGAACTAGAAGAGACACCTGGGGGAAAACTACCGTCTTTACTGCTGCACTATTTCATTAAATATGGAATGTCTAGAAGAATATAAAATAATTCTAATCACAGACACAAAAATTAGGAAGTCCATTTGCCTAAGGCCTAACATTAGTTAAACCTTTATTAAGTACTGTCTATATTCGATAAACCAATAAATTAACACTGTAATTTGTATACGTTTCTTTTTTTTTCTGTTTAGTTTAGTTAGAGTTAAACTTTACCGTACTTTATACAAGTAATAAACAAACTTACGATGTTATTCTACGACCTGACGTTAGACCTTTTTTAACAACTTTGATAAGGTTTTAATATGTTGTACCAAAACGTGTACTAAAGTATATTTACATCTGCCTTTTGTTTACGACCGTTAAAATAAGCACACATATTTGCATTTAGATAGTGAGGTGCTCACGCATTTTCACGACAGACAAAATCTGGTGTATTATTATAACAGATAGCGTACAAAACTATGTATTCATCAAAGCTTTGTTTGTATCAGTTAAGCCTTTTAACAGTAACCACTTTTCTTTACACTAGGTTAAGAAATAAGAAAAGCCTGGACATAATCCAGTTTCTCGATTAAGTAAAAATAGTGAATATTTTGACTGTTCTAACCGCTGTTACATAATAAACTAACAAGGGTAATACTACCATAGCTATTCACTGAGATTAACGTATTACTCTGGCACTGTTTTCCTCTGCACTCACGTCTGGGTCACGAGAATATGAGTTTCTTTATATTTTATAGACTTCATATATTCTACGTGAAAGATAGTTTATTTAACAATATAACGGTAAAACTTTTGATGAAATGTAAATTTTGTATAAGCACTGTTCGTATTTTTATGGGGTCACTTGCTCAGAATGACCAAAGAAAATGCTGTATTCCTAACCAGTGTAACTGTACTCTGGAACAGATGCTACGAATGTCACGATGGAGTGGTTATGAATTTATCAGTGAAAGTATATTCTGGAACAGTCACTAAGAATATCACGATGGAGTGGTTATGAACTTTATCAGTGTAACTGTATTGTGGAACAGCCGCTAGGAGTGTGTGTGTTTTCTTATAGCAAAGCCACATCGGACTATCTACTGAGTCCACCGAGAGGAATCGAACCCCTGATTTTAGAGTTGTAAATCCATAGACTTATCGCTGTACCAGCAGGGGACAGCCGCTAGAAATGCCATGTTGAAGTGGTTGTGAACCTTATCAATGTAAGTGTATTGTGAAAGAAATTAGAATTCCCTGGTGGAGAGGTTACATATCTTATAAATGCACGTGAATTTGGAGAGAAGCTGCTCCAAATCCACATATGTAAAAAATTAAGGCTCCACCACTGTCATGGTGATATGGCGCAGCAATTACAAATTCCTAGATGAAAGTTGATGTTTCTTTTTAACAACAGCGTGTATTTGGCGAGAGACTGATTGGAATGCCCAGATAAAAATAATATATACATCTTTTCAAGTGTTACATAAATTTGGAAATAATATCACTTAGAAAACAAATATGGAGAATTAACATACCTAACCAATGTACTTTTGTTTGGAGAAGAGTCGCTCAGAATGCCCAAATGGAGAACTGACGTCCTTATTAGTGTAATTTTGTTGCGGATCAAACAGATTGGAGCCCCTCAGTGGTACAGCGGTATGTCTGCGGACTCACACCGCTAGAAATCGGGTTTCGATACCCGTGGTGGGTAGAGCACTACATTGTGTAGCTTCGTGATTAATTCCAAAACAAACAAATCGACATCTCGGAATGCACACGTGAAGAAAATTCAGTTAGAAATCTAACGAGAATCTGACCGTCTCTGAGCTTGATCATATGAATAATGGTAAAATGTTTCTGTGTTTATAATTCAACACATTAACTTAAAAAGTTATGAACCTTTGATAATAAACTATAATAACATTCAACTATCAACACATTCATTAAATATGGTTTTACACTCTCATTTCAAGTTAGTTAAACTTTACTATTCACGCCATTCCAATATAGTAGGCAATAATGAAATGGTACTGTTGTGAGGGTGAGTAAATATGTTCAATTGTAAGAGGCTGGAATTTTCAGAGATGTAAATCTTGATATTTATCTCAATTGAACCTATTATTTAACAGGGTGTATAAAGCGATATCAAAATCCTTTAATCGAATAATTAACTACGATAATTAAAAATGAGACTGTTCTTTGTGAGCTCTCTTTTAAATTCTTTCAGAATAGAAAATTGTACAAAACACGTTACATAAAACTATAGATAACTCCTTAATATACGTTAGTGAAAATGTATTTTTAAGTTTATTAGTATAAAAATACTAAGATATTTTTGGTTATGAAATACAGAGATGGTTTCGAGTATTACAATCATGGCTAACCAATGTCTAAATAAAAAGTACTTTTATTACTGCAAACTTCTTCATATTGCTGGAAATTGCTCTTCAATTACTACACACGTGAGGGATTCAGAAGTCTACAAGGGGTCTTGTCTGTAATTTCTGTTCTCAAACAAAGCCCTCACTAATCTAAGACTCGCTGGCATTGAGACATAGAGGCAATCTATTATAGTGTTCTCTGCTAGAAAATTAGAGGCATGATGCGACTTATCCAAACAGACTTCATCCCATTAAGCAGGAGCAGTCAGACTTGGCAGCAATTGTCAGAAAAACCGGAATGAATCCCCGGGAAGATGGTCTTTTCTCTCTGGAACTACGATCAATAGATGGATACACTATTTTCAATCACCACGGAAGAAGCGCCGAAGCATGATAGATGTATGTGTTCAGAGACTCGTGGCCTTTATTTCCTTCCAGTTAACGCTGACAGACGTCTGTTTCTTCTTCTCAGTTTCTCCCCAAGCCCCACAGGCCCTGCACACACACACACAAATACATACTCACCACAAGAAAGTGATGAAGAAAATCCCAAAGAAAGCAGAGTAGTGATATAGAAAGAAATACCATGGGAGTCGAAAGAACAGCAAACAATTATAATAACTCCTTCAGGAAGGAATTTTACTGATTAAAATATAACTTTTTATTTTTTTTAACACTTTAAAAGCCAATATTACACTAAGACCAAACATGTTGTAGTTCTTCATACGTGGGCCGGCATGGCCAGGTGGTTGAGGCACTCAACTCGTAATCTGAGGGTCGAGGATTTGAATCCCCGTTACACCAAACATGCTCGCCATTTCAGCCATGGGGACGTTATAATGTGACGCTCAATCCCATTATTCGTTGGTAAAAAGAGTAGTTCAAGAGTTGGCGGTTGGTGGCGATGACTAGTTGCCTTCCCTCTAGTCTTACACTGCTAAGCCCCTCAGTGGGTCAGCGATATGTCTGCGGACTTACAACGATAAAATCTGGGTTTCGATACCCGTAAAAGGCAGTACACTGATAGCTCATTGTGTAGCTTTGTGCTAAACTCAAAACAACAACTACACTGCTAAATTAGAGACGACTAGCGCAGATAGCCCTCGAGTAGCTTTGCGCGAAATTAAAAATAAACCAAAGAAACAAACAGTTCTTCACACAAAACACAGTCAGTAAAACATACTGAGCTAATACGCGTGTAACACAAGTACAAAGAGTGATTAGAACGCTGCCACAGAAATTAACCTGTGCTCTTAATGCTAGACAATGTATAATTCTTTATGGAATATTTTCTCTAGTTTGCTGTGTTGAAATAGATAGCAATATTATCTATTCCAACACAGTTTGTTTCGTCTTTCTATATTTATCAGTACATGATAGAGAATGTATATAATGTCACCAGGACTAGTTATAATGCTAGTTAAGGACTATTACAGTTTACTATTTAAAACACTAAATAATCATTATTTGGGTTTCAAAAGACACGAATACCATTTAACGGATAGTGAACGGTATTTAGTTTACTACCATTAGTTTCAATAAATGATTTAATCGGCCATTATAATTTAATCTATTAGTATTATTAGTTCATTGAAAGATCTGTAGTTTACTATTCAAAGTTTGATTTTTATCTAGTTTCTGCTAAACATCTTAAACTTTTAATAAGAACCCGTCATCTGAGAACCATTGTTAGGAGATAATTTATCTCTTTATCATAGTGGGACAGCAGTAAATTTACGGGCTTAAAATGCTAAAATCTAGGGTTCGATTCACCGCGACGTACACAGCAGATAATATAATGTGGCTTTTTACTAAGACAAACAAACAAACTCTTTATCACAATTTCAATGAATAAAGAATTACGCACAAGGAAATCATATTTTTTGAAATATCCATTTCTGTATTTTGAAAAATTCGCCCATTTACTTCCCAGAGTAATTGACGGGCACTTCTTCCCTAGCCCACACATGAAATGTTTGTTTTTAAACAAAAGTATGAGAAAATGATACGCAATCTTCAGAATCCAATTGCCAGTTCAATTCATGACACAATAAAGAAAGTGTCTTTGTTGGAAGTCAGTTACGATGTTTTAATTACCAGGATGTACACTGTTCATTACAATACATTGGCATTAAAAGCCTTCACAGCCATGGAAAATTATAGTTTAATTAGGAATAATTTCACTCCCGCTTGACGACGCCGACCACAGACGTGTACAGCTACTACACTTAATCAATACTTGTTAATCTTTCTGCCGTTTGCCTTAATTACCTTTATACTCTTGGTCGACAAACATCCCTTGTGGATTAATACAATAATCGTGGTAAATAGTGATAAATTATCCTGATGAACACGTCAGCCAAAGAGAGTATACGCTACATACGAGCCTATGGGACCAGCTATTAGAGCCCATTAAACGGTAAAAGTAATTAAATATGTGTTAAAATGGTTTTACGTGATTATAAATTTTTAATTAATTTTCGGCTTCGTTAAGCCTACAGTTAAAATATGGAGGTTCTATTAGTGAAAAACGTTTGGAGATTTTTTCTTGAAACTCAGTAAATATATTTAAGTACTTAACAATTGATGATTTATTTATATAAATACCATGAAACAAACTTTATTTTGGGTAATAATTAATACTAAATACCTTCCAAAATCACTGTTGAGATTAAACTGCGTGACGTAAAAACAACAACAAAAAGGAAACAAGGGAAAATGACGTCAAAATAAAAGTTCTGCTTGCTTTGTTTTTACTCGCTAAAAACATTATTCTGGCGATATTCCATTAAGACTGGCGTATTCCGAAGAAATGTAATCTCACATTTATACAAAACTTTTCCTTAAGAAGTTTGTTTTTTATTTCGCGCAAAGCTACACGAGAGCTATCTGCACTAGCCATTCCTAATTTTGCAGTGTAAGACTAGAGTGAAGGCAGCTAGTCATCACCACCCACCGCTAACTCTTGGGACACTCTTTTACAATCAAATAGTGGGATTGACCGTTGCATTATAACGCCCCCAAAGCTGAAAGGGCTAGTATATGTGGTGTGACGGGGATTCGAACCCGTGACCTTCAGATTACGAGTCGAGTGTCTTAACTACCTGGCCATGCTGGACCACCTTAGAAAGTAAAATGCTAATGTCATTCCTAATAAAATCAGGCTTCCTCGTTAGCATTTGTTGGGGCGGAGAGCAAACTGATGTCAACCCTTAAATTTCTCATATAAAATAAACGTATTCTACGCAGGCTACTTAAGGCCAATAACTCTCTAATTACAGAATTTGTTTGTCCCAAAATCTTGCGAAAGCTTCAAAATGGCTACCAGCGCATACCCTTTCTTAATTTTGAGCTTATGGATTAAAGGGAATATAGCTAGTCAACAGCAACGACCGACAACTCTTGTCTAATCGAACAGTGAGGATGATAGTGTACCCATGAATAGAAATAGATGAGCGCGTGTTTGCGCCGTTTTCGGAAACTCTGTCTTCGAATTTCTAGTCCGAGCACGCCAACCACGTAGTCACGCCCATCTCAGCTTCCTGTGAATTTTATTTTTTAATAGAGCTAAAGAACGATATTTCTTAAACAGTCAAGTAATTAAATTAAAGTAATTAAAGCTACCCTTTTATGAAGCGTTTGCTTATTTATTGTGAAATTTGTGCAACGCTACACTAGGGCTATCTGCGCTAATCGTTCCTAATTTAGCAGTGTAAGACTAGAGGAAAAATAGATAGTCATCACCACCCACCGCCAACTCTTGGGCCACTCTTTTACCAACGAACAGTGGGATTGACTGTCACATTATAACGTCCCCACGGCTGAAAGAGAGAGCATGTTTGGTGGGACGGGGATTCAGGCCTGCGACCTGTGAGTCGAGCGCCCTATCCACGCGCCTTATGAAGGAATTATACGAAAACAGCCTTCTCATCGAATGGTAACGTCACCTAAACAATAGGCAGCTCATTCAACCATGTGATTCTGAGATCTGTCCTCACTAGGAATGGTCAAGCATGGCCACGTGATTAGGGCGCTCGACTGGTAATCTGAGAGTCGCGCGAATCCCCGTTACACCAAACGTTCTCTCCTTTCAGCTGTGGGGACGTTATAATGCGACGTTCAATCCCATTATTCATTAATAAAAGAGCATCCCAAAGTTGACGGTGGTTGGTGATGACTAGCTGTCTTCCTCTAGTCTTACACTGCTAAATTAGGGACGGCTAGCGCAGATAGCCCTAGTGTAACTTTGCGCGAAATTCAAAACAAACAAGCAAACAAACCTTACTAGGATAATGTATGTATTAGACAAACCTAACAATTATAGGTCACTGATAATTATAATCCAGTAGACTGAGCGTCCTTTGGATATTTTGCTGCTTTTCCTTTTTTTTCCCCATTAAAACAACGCAAAAAAGTTTTTTTTAAAAAAACCTATTTAAATTATCTTTGTATTAGTTAATCAGTTTAGTATGCTTGAACCTCCCCTGTGACACAGTGATATGTCTACGGACTTAAAACGATAGAATCCGGGTTTTGGTACCCGCGGTGGGCAGACCACAGATAACCCATTGCATATCCTTTGTACTTAGCCTCAAACAAACAATATACTAGAATTTATGAGTTCTTAAATAAGTAAAAAAAAAAAAAAAATTATGTGCGCGAATACAAACGAAGGATGTTATTGAACCTAAAGTGAGCATGTTTGGATTAATACACTTTCAATATCACACACTGTATATGACCAGCATAATAATCTATCATTATTCCAGTTAGTTCATCGTCTTTCGATCGTTACAATGTTCTCTTTCTTTGATCGATTTGGTCAGTCTTACCATCATAAGGTTTTTTTTACTTTGTAACTGAATGAGCCATTAGCTGCTTCATGGTTGACTTTGGCGCCAGGCGAACAATTTGCTTTCGGAAAGACCGAACTACTGGGGACTAATTACAAAAGTACTTAATTAACCATACATAAACTTTACCTTTGAAGGGCGCGTTAAAAAGCTATAATGAATCCGATTCCTAAAAGTGCTTTTGATGTCCGCCGCGAGAAGAAAAGAAAAAAAGAAGCTGAAACTAGCGAATTTTAATTTATTGTCGATTTTCTCGGCGCGCGATGAAATACTGCAACAGCTTGAAACGTTTCCTTCTTGATTAAATAAGCAAGGGAGAAAAAGCAGTTACATAGAACCTAGATAAAGCACGTGGAGTTTTCACGTGCATCGTCATCTGTAATGTATTAAAAGGAGTTTATCCTCATTAAAAAGCATCATATCAATGAAACTGTTTTCAGCACAGGAAACAATATCCAGAGGGCTTAATGTGAGATTAAAAAAATTAATGTTGAAGAAAAATTGCGGCCACCAGCAGATTAATTTCAAGGTATTAACAATGAACCTTCGGCGTTTAGAAACGGTTTTAAGTTTATTTTAATATATTTATATGTTAACTTCAACATCCTAAAAATATTTATGATGCGATTTTAATACAACAATTTAACAAATGTGGGAACAAAAATTATATTTTGGAATGATGTTCAAGCGTGTGTTTTCTTTTAGCAAAGCCACATCGGGCTATCTGCTGAGCCCACCGAGGGGAATTGAACCGCTGATTTTAGATTTATAAATCCGTAGACTTGCCGTTGTACTAGCTGAACGATGTTGAAAGCCGTCGAAAGCTATACAGTTAGAGTGTATGTGGGGGGGGGGGTGGATGTACTGACGTGTACACGGGTAAATCATGGTACAAAAACATTTCTTGAACGAAATTTACGTTTTAAAGCAGGATTTCGTATTATCGTTGTTTTCTTAAACTGTTGTTTAATCACACTTGTATCAGCAAACATGAAATTTAAAACAGGAGATGCTTTACTGTTTCACGGTAGGACAGCGGTAAGTTCAAAGTATGATAATGCTAAAATCCGTGGCTCGATTCCCTATGAGCTGAATGGAAACAGTCCATTATATAGCTTTACGTTAAAGATTATTTATAACTCGCTGTAGAAACAAACAAACTTGGAGATTTAACATTTAACTAATACAGCCTTTGAAAAATAGTTTCAAAAAATGATACCAGAGGACATGAGAAAATTTAGGCATTTTTTAAAAATATCTTACTAGAAAAAAATCTGTAAATCTTTTAGTTTTCTGGGAGCAACAAGGTTAATATAAGATGAATAATGGTATTTTGTTGTATGAAAATTGTTGAAAATGTTGCCCAGATGAATGTACTATGGTTAAAAGAAAATGATGTAGGGCTGGCATAGCCTGGTGATTAGGGCAGCTGACTCTCAGTCAATGGGGGCTTTATAACGTGACGGTCATTCCCGCTTTTCGTTGATAAAAGAGTAACCTAAGAATTAACGATGGCTGACTTCCCTCTATTTTAGCACTTCTAAATTAAGGACTCCTAAAGCGGGTAGCCTCGAGTAGCTTTGCGTGAAATTCGAACAAAAAAACTGATAATCTGACAAACAAAAATGGAGAGAAAAAAATTAACCGTCCTTGCTATAAGGGCAAACAGTCAACGTTAATGGCAAAGTTAAATTGTTGCTGTCAAGTTAATTAATAGCAGAGTAAGTTCAATCACATCCGAGCGATATGGATATATTTCACTAAGAAAAAAATCACACGTTGTAATAATACTCGATATACGCAAAAGAGATCTGCTGTTCTATATTATCGTTTCTGCATGTTGTGGATGGATTTCAAATGAAATTTCCTTCATCTAAACCTAAATCATTTTTCCTTCCAACTTTTTAGACGAATATAATTAAACAAATCCACATCAAAAGATGTATGCAGTTGGTCAGCTGTACAATTTCAACCTTTTATTTCAGACAGCAGCCATCATTTTCTTTTACAAATTATAGGAAAGTTAGGTTTAGTAAATACACCTTTACGTGTTCTAATCAAACTCCAAATGTAAAACCCTTGTTTCCAATTCACGTAGCATCATGTTCACTATAAAACTAAACCTGTTTAGCTGACACAGTGCACGAAAACGATTGAAAAGCCGATAATTCTCGTAGTTTAGGGGCGTTGTACAAATCTTAACAGTTAGTCGGAGCTTATACATACGTTCACTATAGATTAGACGTTTGATTAATGTTTGCTACTATTAAATTGAGCATGAATATTCAGTCTTCATAGCACGGTAAGACTACTGCTGTTATTACAAAGATATTGTAGAAATTGTAAGGCAAGTTTATACATGAAGATCTAATTGCAGAGACCATTCATCTTGTCCCATCAGACAGCTTCGAGTGGTTTCAGTGAAATGCAACGGGAAATTCTGTTGATAGTGAATAATGGTGTGCTATAGCATTCCTAAACAGTATTGTGGGAAAATTGATGAATATAAGGATAACGTATACTTAGTTTAACAAACGTGAATTGTTTAAATTATCTCGACAAATTACTCAGTGTTGTAAATCTTATCCAAATATTACGATCTCTCGCACGACTGATTACAATTGCAATTTTAAAAAATTCTGGCGACGAGAAATCTCGTTAAGTTGAAGTTATAGAACGAAATTTTGTGAAACATAAGCCTACATTTTAAAAAACATATAATGCCAAATATTGTTTAACTAGCTGGAGTACCCGTCCCCTAGACGGAAGTTACATGATTAGTGAAACGTTAACTTAGAGCATGAAATGTTAATTCACTTGTATGCAATAGCAAAAAAAAAGCCTCAAAACTCTGTAAAATACACATTGTAAAACTGTAAATTTGTACCCTATGGACTCAACAAATCTATTTCCAAATTTTTTGAAGATTCATTAATAGGGGGTGAAGTAATGGCAAAAAATGCTAAAAACGCAAGAACACCCACAGAAACAGCAAAACTGAAAACTGTTATGTATCTCCCCGTAGACTCAATGACCCTCCATATCAAATTTGGTGAAGATCCATCTACAGGCCCAGCATGAAAGTAATGAACCTCCACACCAATTTCATCCACAAGCTGACCGGTCGCACCAAACATGCCCTTTCAGCCGTGGGGTCGTTATAATATTACGGTCAATCCCACTATTCGTTGGTAAAAAAGTAGCCCAAGAATTGGCGGTTGGTGGTGATGACTAACTGCCTTCCCTCTAGTCTTACACTGCTACACCAGGGACGGCTAGTGCACACAGTCCTAGTGTAGCTTTATGCGAAATTCAAAACAAACCAAACCAATAACATTTTAAATTAAGGCAAATAAAGGTATAGTTCATCAAGTTCTTTTAAAAATACTTATTTCCAGTAATATTTGAATTACACCTTTATCAGGCTATATTTAAAACTGTTTTAGTCAGATATTTATCTTGTTTACTTTCACTACCATGGGACGAACAACGTTGTATTGTATACGTAAGAAACTGTTACTTCCATGTAAGCTTAGCGTTTTCAAATGGGTTTCAATTTACTATTTCAGTGCACAAAGTCTTCGTGAAAAGAAAAACGCCGAGTTATGTGTTGATATTTGTATTTTTGAATAAAGTACTGAATATATCTCTATCAAATGTATCTAGTTGTATAATTCTTTCTTGATACTAGCTGGTGAGAGTTTGAAGACTAGTTTACTAACAAGTAAATCACTGAAATATATTCTTATCGAAGTATTCTCGAACTGCTTAGTTGTGTAATTTTATCTAGTAATAATTATCAACAAATCATTGACCAGTGGTGGCACCAGGATATTTTCGTTGGGGGGGGGGACTGAGGTAAATTGTGGAGGGGCTTCGGAAAATACCATCAATATGAAGTATAAATGGTAAATTATAATAATGTAAGTACCAAGGTACATTTCGGAAAGGTGTACTATTTTGAACTGCGTTTTTAATGCAGTTTTCATTGGAAACTCATACTCAGATTAATATGATACACAATGCAAAATGATCTCACAGAGGACACAACACCGGCTAAATGCTTCATAGTTTTGACCTATACACAATACACTTATACATGCATGCTATGTTTTACTTTTCAATAAAAGATAAATGAAATTAATGGGTAAATACCTGTGAAACCTTTGGTTCATCAAGTAAAATCCCTGATGATCTATTGTAACTTGAAATCAACGTGGTTGTCTAAATTTCGTCAAAGCTCAAGATAGAATGGCATTACACAGAGAGCAGCAATACAGCGCATGAGTTTCAGTGCGTTCAGTACGTTGCTATGGGACGCATGACACATACTTCCGTCTTAATGAAGACGTTGAGTTCTACAAATCTATGTCTCTTTGATGTTAATTGTTAAGCAACAACGACGATTGTGTTTTCCATATAAACAATATTAGGGGGCTTAGGGGGTTGGCTCATTTGGGGGGTTCAAGCCCCCTTGATGCCGCCACTGTCATTGACGAAGTTTCCATTATGAAGGACCTATGGGATAAATCAAGTTGCGTAACTTCACCTGGTTCTAACCCGTCAGTTTCTTTAGAACACAAGCAGTAACTTATCTACCACGAGCCATACATTTCATTTACTCTAGATGTTAGCAAATGTGTTTAAGAAAAGTTTACCCAATGACGATCTGAAATATTTCAAGTAAGTTACATATAACATAATGCTGATAGAAAGCAACATGATGTAACAAAACGACTATGCCTCAATTTAGTGTTGTTCGTTTGAAACTAAATCATATATTAATACTGTTGCTATTTAACCTGACAAACCTTGTTAGTGTGAGTAAGGTTAGGTAACTTACATGCTTTAGAGGTGAAAGAAGTCTGCCACTTTGGAAGTTTTTAAATTATTTGGATGAACTTGGTTATGGTAGTTGCTACTATTATTATATTAGTAAACTTCACAACTCAACACATTATATCGACACATGGTTACAGACCATCTTGTGAAGCGAATAAATTATAATTATGGTAAATTGCACTACGATTCATGTATTGGTAAATTTTCATTTGTGGTTGCATATATACACACGCACACATATATATATTACGCCCAATTCGTTTTACAGTCAGCATAATCATGTAAATCAGAAAATGAAAATAAAGAGCCAGCAAGTCAATATTAAATATCTATTTTACAGCACTGAGAGTTAATCCATAGCCAACAAAGACCTAATTACTTATTCTTGAATTAATGCAGAAACAGCTGTAGCAGATATTAATAGAGTGAAGATGTTTGATTGAAAGCTGCATTGTTGGAGTCTGAGAACATTTCTCAGTATTTCTTCCTATCATACATCTTTCCTTTATTAATATCTGGTACAGCTGTACTTGTGTTGGTACAAGAATAAACAACTGGGTCATTGTTCTTTGAGAAGTATCTCAGTGTTGCAGAAGTATTTCTACTATTTCAAATAAATGCTTGATCTTGAACTCGGACCTTTTTTTTGTCTTATTATTGTATATGTCTATAGACATATAATGACAGTGCAGTGATTTATGCAACTTTTAGATTAGTAAATTATTTCGTTTTGGTTGTTATATCTCACTCAAGCAAATAAACTAAAGCTATGATAATTTCTAGTACAAAGAGTAAATTTCATGATTCTGGTTTATTATGCCTAAAATAATAAACAGTTTTCGTTGATGTGTATAAAATGCTCTGTTTTGACTGTTTGAATCTTATTTAGGAAAATAAACTATTGTTATTGTTATACCCACCATACTTACAATAGCAGAGATGCCAACTATTTCAAATGACTAAGCGTAATGATTATAGACAGATCCCGTACAGATATCGTACAACCACTGGATACAGTTTTGAGTCATCCATGTCTGTGGATCCATCTGTGGCTAAACTGTAAACACTGTTAGTAAGTATGCTTGAAATCATTTTGTCATCTTCACAACTTAACATTTGTACAATGTAGTTTTGGTTCTAGCACAGTCATAGTTTTTCGCTATATTAGAGTCTGGGAACATTTTTCTGAATAGATGTCCTACATGATCGGCTACAGCTAGGGATAAATTATGAATAATGACGAATTGCGTGAACATCACTTCTGCATTTATGGTTTCATATTATGAATTCTTACTCATAAATGTCGTTATCTGTATCGTTTTTATCTTCGCCTCAGCCTTTTGTTGGTGACATGCCGATTTTGTATGTCTGGAACAATCGTTTATCCCGCCATGCGCCACAGAAAAATCGATGTGACAAACTGTACAAAACGCATGACTGTCACTGATTTTTGATGCAATGAGCGGATATTTTGCACTATACTCTTTCCTAAATTTTCGATTCACAGTTTTAGTCCTTTTAGATTTGCCAGAAACAAGACAATCTGGTAAACAAGGCCTCTTGTGAACGATTGCATTGGTGTTTCTATGCCGCTTAGAAAACAAGAAATACCCATCTACGCAAGCGCTGATTTGATGACAAGCACTGATGACGTAACTATGGATTCCCCAACGTACCCAGTATGGAGAAGCACCACACTCAAACTATTGGTAGACGTCGGAGATATAAATATTTTTTTATTATTTCAAGCACAAACATGATTATCGCAAGTAGCCATTTGGACTATGTCTTTTATTTATTACAAAATATACTTGTTTCTCACTAGAAATTTTCTTTTCACCCTTTTCAAGCCCTGGGGGAACAATTTATCACTTTATTATATAGGCCTATATGATATATAATAATTTGGGAGTTGCAACAAGTCATAATATTAGTCTGTATGAGCATATAGTCGTAATGTATACACCAAAATCGTAATGATTACGCTCAAATCGTAATGGTTGGCATCTTTGCAATATGATTCACACCCATCTCAGTCGAATAAACTGTGTAAGAAGTTTACACCATTCGAGATTAATAAAGTATGTAGTTGCTTTACACCAACCTTTCCAGATGAATAAACTGTGTAAGAGGTTTACACCATTCGAGATTAATAAAGTATGTAGTTGCTTTACACCAACCTTTCCAGATGAATAAGCTGTGTAAGAGGTCTAGAGTCTTCTCAGGCAAATAAACTACTTAGGTGGTTTAGAGTATTCTCAGTTGAATAAACTATGTAGTAAGTTTAGAGTCTTTTCAGGTGAATAACTGTTTAAGCAACTTAGAGTCTTTTCAGGTAAATAAATAGTGTAATTCTAGTGATTTTTGTTAAAATTTTACCCCGCATGCCAAGTGTATTATATTTATACTATTTGATCTCTTTCTGATTTTTATATGATTGTTCTAAATAAGTGGTTGGTAAACAACAAACAGTTAAAAGGCCTATTTTTACTTTATACTATCATCTTGTTTTTCAATAGTTTGTCTTCTGGACTTTTTTTCAAATTCACAAAAAAGCTGAACATATCTAATATTGGTGGACCAAGAACAAGCATTTTGAACTTAGTATAATGAACTTAGAACTTGAAGATACACAACTAAACATGTTATTAAATTAAAAAAACAACAACAACAACAAATAAAATAAGAGGATTAGGAAACAGAAGTATAAGCAGTGACAGGAATTTATAAGTAGTTAATATATATGCAGATATAAATAGGTAATATATATGCAAGAAATCCTTTTACAAAATATGAAGCAAATTCTTAGTGCCTTATGAAAAATCACCTGATTTCATAAAGTATCATAGTCTATGCAGCTGAGAACTTTTTCAATTAAAATTATAAATTATATGAAACAGCATGTGGTTATATTACAGACAAGAGCACATGAATATACATATTTCTGATTACAGAAAGTGCCCAGAGTGTTATTGGGTAATTGCATTTCCTCTAAAATTAATAAACTTATGAAGGATTAGTTTAAATGAAAACAAACTGATTCAGTTATGGAAATAACTCACCAGTTTCTGGTTGCTATATATACAATTAGTGCATTACCTGATGAAATCAGCACATAGAGTAATTTAAAACTTCAAACAACAAATTAATTTACGTCTACAATTAATACAAAAACAGTTATCTAGAGGGCATGTTCATGAGATTGTGATGAATGTAAACATGTTTAATCAATGTTTTGAAATCGGTGAGCTGCTCATAAATTTATTTTCATGCTCTTTAATTTTGGATGAGCATTCTTTCACTATCTCATTTTCCCATAAAATTTACTAGCCTTTGAATTTTCTATATGAAGTATTGCATACACACACTAGGCTTGAACTAACTGTAAGAAAGTCATCTTAAACTTAACAGGTGATACTGCAAGTTGAATGGTCTGTCAATGCTTATTAGTCCACCAAGGTTGATTATGATATATGTTGCACTAAAGCTGAGGAAGTGTGACTGGTGTTGAGGTTGTGTATCAACCTTTACACTTTAAAAGTATTTAATATCTACCTAACTGGGTCAAGGTGAACTGAAATACTTAAATTTGCATTCCTCAACTAAGGATGTAATTTTGATACATTATTACATAATTTTAAGATTATGAGTGAATACAATATTATTATTAAGTTTTAACATATTTTATTGGTTTGCAAGCTGAATGTTTACTCATGTGTAACATGATATTACACAGTCATGCAGTGTTTCAGCTAATAACCAAAAACATTATTTGATAAGCTCAATAAGTCAGTACTTCATTGACTAAGTCTACAACTAAAGCAGATATTTTTTCTCAACATCCTAAATCCTTACTTACTCGTCCTATTGCACAAGGAAAAGTAACTGTTGTGTTGGATACACTGAGCACTGAAGAGACAGCATCAACTTTGATAACACAAACAATGAAGTGTAACGAACATCTCTAATAGCCAGCACAGAGTAAAGAAATGAAAATTTTTGGCAGTTAGACAAGGCTAGAAGGAAAGTCATACATGGTACAAAGAGCAGACTTCATAAGTTATCAAATGAAAAATTGAAGGATAATAGTTATTTATGATGAGCAGAGAAATTAATATTTCTGGTGTGACTTGAACAAGTGTAAAATTATTCTGCCTGAGGCCCAGTGCACATTAACAAATGGTCATTCTGCTAACATGTCCAAAGAGCAGGAATAAACATATCAAGAGAATATAAGCAGGTGGGGTAAGGGAATAAAATAACAAGAATAGGGCAAGAAAGTAATAGATTATTTTCAGTGGAAGTAATTTAGACAATTTACTTGATATGTACTTCAATACTTACCTGCTTATGCATCTCAACATTCAGTCCATATGACATTTCATAATACTGTAAAAAAACACAAAAACAGCACACATTAGTCCATATGACATTTCTTAATGATGTAATAAAAACACAAAAACAGCACACATCAGTTCATATGACATTTCATAGTACTGTAAAAAAAACACAAAACAGCACACATCAGTCCATATGACATTTCATAATACTGTTAAAAAAAAAAAAACAGCACACATCAGTCCATATGACATTTCTTTATGCTGTAATAACAAACACAATAACAACACACATCAGTCCATATGCCATTTCTTAATGCTGTAATAAAAAACAGAAAAACATAATTCTATATGACATTTTGTAATACCGTAATAAAAGCATAAAATAGAACACACTAGTCTGTATGACATTTTTAGTGTTGTAATAAAAAACACAAAAACAGCACACACCAGTCCATATGACACTTCATAATACTGTAATATACAACGAAAAACAGTACACATCAGTTCATATGACGTTTCATAATACTGTAATAAAAAAACAAAAACACGGTACACATCAGTTCATTTGACATTTCGTGTTACTCCAACACAAAACAAACAAAAAACAGCACACAATATCTTAACGATAAATGAAAACAAAATGAACTAATTAGTAATCAATAACGACAAGTCATACTAAGAAGGAAACCAATCAGTGAACACACAAAACGAACTCTTTTTAAATCGTAACACAAAAATTGTTATTATTAGCAAAAACAATGTTCATCAGTAGGTAACCATAAGTAAGAAATTGAAAATAAATTTTAAAAAATGAGATGTAATTAAAGAGAAGTGAATCCTGATAGAGTGAATACAATCAACAAATGTTTGGAATAAACTACACAGTTATGAAGACTTTCCGAGGACAAAAATTTTGTAATTGTAACGCATTTCATCAAATTCCAAAAATATGGTTCACAAACTTATATAAAGGAAGTATTAATGAAGTGACCTGCATTAGGCTTCACCCACTTTCCTGACAACAGTATTTGAATGTCTTAAACATAACACGTTAAAGAATGTATAGAATATTTATAATTGCGCTTACCATTACGTAGTGTCTCTGCATCTCTGTTTTTTCACTTGCTAATTTTTCCAAGTCCATTTTTAAACTGAAAAAAAACGAAATTCTAAAGAATTAATATTAAAACGTTACAATTTTTTTTCATTCTTGACAGTAAATCTTATACTATTACCAACTAAGAACTTCCTTTCCAATCTCGTCAGCCCACCTGTGACGAGAATCGAGAATGTTATACAAAGAAACTTCAGACATATAAGAAAAGGAACATTGTGTAAATATTGACTACATTTTCAGTTATTTCACTGGTGATAACTGCGTTTTAAAACAAATTTTTTTATATCAAAAAATGGCTAAGTTGCTACACGGTTTAAGTATACTCATACCAAACCTTTTATAACATTTAGTTCAACGAGTACACAAAAGGTGGTTATTAGTATAATATATCAGACTTCAGGTGCAAACTGGGAAACTGTGTCGAAAACGTGTAGCCTTACAAAGTATTTCATTAAATATGATAAAATATAAAATGGAAATTTATCCAAAGATCTCATCAAGATGAAAGAATCATCATTGCACATCATGCACATTGTGCATTCATAATTTTTACATTTATCAAAGGGTATACAGTAGTTTCAATTGTTATAACGTGCCTAGCAAGAAAGCACTAGGGAGCAGACTCTGTGTTTTCATAGTACGAAACTACACCATAGGCTATCTGCACTGTGTCCCACACATTTAAGTCCCTAAACATACCACTGACTTACTGGGGGAACAGGAGGGTAGCCCCTTATCTCACTTGATAGAGTACTTACTGAGGGGTTCGAACCTGAAGCAAATAAATTTTTGTATGTTGTCAAAAGTAAATAAAAACACTAGAAGAGGGATAGTTTTAAAATATTGTGAAAACTAGTTTCAGAAGCTCCAGGATACAAAATAACGTTTTCATAATTTGTCTTAAATTTACGAGATTTGTAAATTGTTTTGAATTTTGTGCGAAGATACTCGAAGGCTCTCTGCGCTAACAGTTCGTAACTTAAAAGTAATGAAACACAGGTAAAGCAGCCAGCCAGCAACTGTATCAACCGCCAAATCTTGAGCTACGTTTTACGTGAAAAGTTTAATTGATCGTCACATTATAACGCTCTCAAAGCTGAAAGAGAGACCATGTTTATGACGGAAGTCGAACTCAAGACCTGCAGATTGCAAGTCGAGTTTCCTAACCAGCAGGCCATGTAAATATACGTGATATACTTAAGTAGAAAATGCTGTTTTGTAGTTAAATTTAGGATAATAACTATTTCGCCTAATAGTGTACTAAGTGGTCCCACACCACAACATTTTCTAACATCTATTTTCTAACATCTATACTTATCAATAAAACTTTCCTGTCTGTGAGAATAATATGTCTAAAAATGTCTATCGCAAAATTTATAATAGTAATTTGTATCCTTTGTCCTCCCAGCTTTACTTCTACGTGAGTTAATATGGCAACTATCAGGTATTTTTTAACTCACACGAAGTTACTGAGTTTAAACCTTTAACTAAAGTGCTCTTTCCAACAGTTAAACAACTGTGGTGCAAAACATAAAACAAATCATCAGTAGATGATAAACATAGGACATCTGAATGTCATCTCTACTGCCTCCGTTAAACTTTACGTGCACTGTAGCGTTGTTTTAAATGTCATCCATTGGAAATAATGACATGTTTTTGGGGTTATATTTTATACAAAGGGAAAAAAATCTTGTTTTGTGCCACAAACAGTCACTAGGCGTAACATCTAATTGTGAATCTCGTGTTGTACAGTTTTTCATACTTGAATATCGAGCTAAAACTGTTAATGAATTGAAGAATTCCAGTATCATTTAGTACAATTACTGCTAATTCACCAAAATATTTAAATGCTGAATAAAAAATACCAAAAAACACCAAAGACTAGAATTAAGTGTTGTATAACAATATACAGGAGTTAAATACATTGTGTTAAAGCCATTTTAGAGACTCACCACGACGTTACAATACAACTCGTTAAGTCCGAACACGTTCTCTCTGATGACGTTTTTATGGGCAATATAATTTAAATTGCCTGAGACTACTGTCTCATAAAGGTGCTATGTCCAAAACATACGATTCCTTCCTGTTTGTCTTTCATTTTCCATGTCGTGTACGAATTCAAAGGTTTTGAAGCCCTTGTTTCAACATTCATTCACACAAAAAGATTTAAGCTGATTGGCACATGTTTGTATAGAATAGCATGAATACCTCTTTTAATCTCTAGCTACTTGATAAATGCACTGATTGAGCGGATATGTCATGAAAGCAACTTGTACATAATTGAGTTATATCGCTATCTCGACATTGGTCTCTCTTCATTATATTAGGAACTGTTGGATGGAACACGTAAACGGATTTTACTAGTGACATTTGTGTTTATGGATTCTCACCTGTTTCGAGATGTCTCACTTGCTTAAAACGGCAGAGTGTTTGACTTGTAACAAGTCTTTTTCTAGATGAGTTTGGTACCCCAAATTGATCCATATTCCGTTGTTTTCCAATAACATAAAGTACAAAAATATCCCTAACTTGAAGATTACAACTTCTTGAAAAGAATACGACTGCATGATGTGAGTGTATGAATGTCTTACAGTGAAAAGAGTTTTCACACACCCTTCCCAAAAGTGACCACTTTGTGGTGGCATCAAACTGTCGACGCAATGCCAAACAATGTCAAAATGTAGTTCTTTTACATTCGTTCTACCGCAACTTTACATAGCTTGTAGTTTTCGTGCGACTTTCTGATTTGCATATTGAATATTGATTTCATATAACGTACTAAACTTTTTTCTATTCCTATAGTCAAATGGGCACAATTATGTTTCTATGTTGAAGAAACAGAGAAATTAAAAATTCAAGTAGATCAAATACAGTTTGATGCAATCCAAAGGCATATTTTAAATGCATTTTGTAGCGGTCCCGGTAAATCTTCAAATGCCTTTCATTATGATACTAATCATTTTTTAAATATAATTTGTCTTAATGAATGTACAAGTGCATTTCTAACAATCCTGATGAATGTCTAAACGCTTTGTATAATAATCTTTATAATTTAAAACAAAACTATATTAATTTTGTTCTTATATTAATGCAGTGACAAATTCATTTTTCTGTTATTTTGAACTTGTTGACGTTAGTTTGGGTAAACTATTGTTTCACTGTTCTTGGGGAAGGCCCCCGAAACTTTCATTGTTGACGTTAGTTTGGGTAAACTATTGTTTCACTGTTCTTGGGGAAGGCCCCCGAAACTTCACTTTTTTTTCTTTACAAAAACGCCACTTTACTTTGATTTCAATTTTTTTAACATTCATATTTCCCTAGTATAACAAAAAAAAGTATTTACAATAGAGCAATAATAAAGATTCATAATAAAGAATTGGCTAGTTACTCTACCAACATATAACAATTCATAAAGTAGCCTAAGACACCTACCTGTGGTACTGGGCTTGTAAAAAGTTGAATTCTTCTTTGATTCTGTCGCATGTGTCACTAACAGTGAATTTAAAAGGCTGGCCAGGCTGTGGAGCAGAGCCCTACAAAGAAAGAACGATAAAGGTGTGTTTCTCTTTGAAATTACTTTACAACAATGTCCCTAAAATTAGCTTTCTCAAAAGTAACTTAAACCTTCTTGTAGACAACAGGAGACAGTTATATTGGCCGAATTCGGTAACTTTAACGTCTTTTATTTTTACAGTAGTAAACGTTTCACTTTTTCATTAATTCAAAACACTGTACAATAACATTTAACAGAAGCAATGAATGGATCCAAACGGACTCAAAAATGTTCGGAATTAGTAGCTGTTCTTAGCGTGGAAACTTCAAAAAACAAAATCATGCAATTATGGTATCACGTTCACTTTTACGGTTTTATTCCATTATAAAATATGTGAAATATTCTCTGAAATTACGTTAATTTTACAGCCATAAAATTAAAATTACGTTGTTAGTTTTGTTACATAGTAGGCCCATATTCTATTTTAAAAAACTAATTAGAATCGATGACATCATCATATACGTTTAACATGCTATCACAAATTAATATATTAAACACATTCTACAAGTTAAATGCGTCTGTACATCTTACATGGTTAATCTAAGCTGACTTGACCATTATCTGCGAAGGAACACAGACGAACAAACTACAACGTAAGCACATAGAAAGCTTTACAACAAAACATTTTAATCAAAGATCGTACCAGTAGGTAATCGGTATTTTTTTTCAATAGATATGTGATAAGATATTTCAATTTGACCAACAACAATAGAAGATAAAAAAATTAGAGTTCAAAATGATTAAAGAAAATATTTGAGCTCTTTCTAGTACTCAGTAGATTCTCACTGGATCATCGTAAAATACAACTACTTATTGTCTTTTTAAAGAAACACCTAAACAAAACAAAATATACAAGTAACGATTTATAAAACGAACTATAATCTCAGTCTAGTTTGTTGTAAAGAAAACGTTAACCCTAAACAGAAATCTATATTCCGTATTGTTCCCTCATTTAACACATAATTTCGACCATTACGGCGAAAAAATTTCAGGAGAAAAACTAATCCATATAAAGATAAATTATTAATAACGTAAAATTTTGATATTTAACTAGACAATCGTTTTTTGCTGAAGTTACACGTTCACTAATAGCAAAAATAGAATAAGGTACTATTTGCTATCAAATATTTAAAGTGTGTTAGTTGAATATTAGGCTACACAATGGGTTATTTGTATGAGTCATTTAACGCACATCTGAGAGAAAAACAAATATAACGTGTGTGACTTCAAACGCCATTCTGAGTTAAAGTAAAATTTATTGTGTCCTAATTTAATTTTCAGTTGACAAACAAACACCCGATGACAACTCTGGACGGGTTAATTAATTTAGAAAGTTTGAAACTAAACAATTGTTTTCTAGTTCCCCATCGATTACCTACTGACAACGACCTAGAGAATGAATGACACAGTACCTCACTGCCTTCCAGGATCCCATAGACACTGTTCATTGCATTGCAACGGAACATTTTCCCTTCTCCCTTAGAAACAAAGGAGAACGAAATGTTCATATCAAAAGCTTGAACTATAAAATACAAGGGGACTTTCTAGACGTAATGGGGAACACTAATTCACAAAAATAGATATATAAGCCATGTTTAAAGCAATATAAATAGTCAGATTACGACGATTTTCTTGGACAAAGTAAAATAGATAAACTTAAAACAATTTTCTAACAGAGTTTATAAGTGTATGTGCTGCATGTGTGTGTGTGTGTGTATGCACACTACGGAACTACAAACTTTTCCAAAGTGTAATTATCACTGAAGGATTAGCTTATGATATACATATTTCTTTCTTTTAGAGATCCATCCTCTCAGGTTCTTGTAAGACAACATTAAAGACACACTGTTGCGTTAATTAAAATTTCATTCTTGTTAGCTTAACACACTATGAATTTATTTCCAGCTTCCTGTACGAATGGCTATTGATGGGACTTTCTGAAAGATAAGATTCTTGTGATGTAATTTTTATCTTAGAATAATACAGTACTTTTTAGCTTTTTTGTCTTTGACAGATATATTCAATCTCCATAAGTATCAATTTAAGTGCCTTTATTATGTGGTGTAGTGAGTGCTACGCCCTCATAGTACCATTATTCTTTACTCTGGTTTACCACTTACCATGGGTAATTAGATTTACTTGGTATTTTTATTTTATTTTTTTTGCATTCTGAAAACGTTTGTGAAATTTCCTCGTACAATCCTAAGGTACCTACTTTTAAACTATTAGAAAGATACATATATGTCATGAAGATATGCTTCTTTCACTGTCTTATGGTGCAAAATAAATCACATTTGTTTAATAATTGACTAAGAATTGATATCTTTATCTACAAAGTATTTACTGTATTACCGTATTCAGGATTTCTTTACTTACAAGTCACTTACTGTATTACCGTATTTAGGATTTATTTATTTACAAATCATTTACTGTATTACTATATTTAGAATTTCTTTACCTTTTGGCAAGTAAACAAGTTTGATATATAAATATATTTAGTTTACAATTCTTTACATGATTATAAATAGTCTTAAAAATTCTTATATCTTATATATATCTTCATTTCTATGGTTTTACTATCGATGTTCTTAGCAGTCTAAGATACACAATATGATTTCTGTGAACGAGTTATTTTTTGAGTTTCCATACAAGTTTGTAACCTTTTTAAAAGTTCCACGTAGGTTGAAATTAATAGAAAAATATATTCCGCAGATGACTAAACTTGTTAAATGTTTATGTATAACGACGTTTATGATACAATTAAAATTTCGTAGGAAATTCGTTAGACTTCGGATCTGGCGTTAAACTATATTGAAATATTTGTTTTGTAATATACTTAACTGATTATATATACATATTATATCTAACACAACTAATTCAACAATAGCATTTTGGTTTGTTAACTCCATTGTTTGAACATACTTTCTGTTAAATCAAGTATCAATACTACATTTTGGATATTTTAGAGTTATGAAACGATTATTCCAATAGTTTATTGGCCAGAATTATCCAACCTGATTATACGTGACATTGTTACATTTCAACATTAAGCCTTAAGTAATATCTACGAGTACATAATTTTAGTTGGTTCAGTTTTAACAAAACGAATATAAAATGACATTAGACAAAAAAAGAAGACACTGAGAGTTGATGTATTGTAAAAATATGAAAATATATTAACCAACATTTTACTTTTAACTTTTCTCCGTTTTTAAAAAAAATATTTGAAAGTTTAAGTAAATTTTATTGGAATTAATTATTACATTTGATGTTTACGGATAAAAAATCAGTGTATTTAAGCGTTAAAACGCAGTTAATGAAAAATTAAAGACACATTACAACCCAAATTTAGTACAATATAGCTTGTGTTACTGAATTTAAAATATAAAAATAGTAAATGATTTTTTTAGCTTGATATGTTTAATTTCAATATAAGTGATAAACTTGAATGAAATATGAATGCTTAGAATATATTTAATTCCCTTTTATATGCTAAATGCAGCAAAGCGCTTTATGTACTAATTTGTATTTTTATACGCCTTTAGAAGGAGGCGGTGCAGGGTAAATCAACTTTAAAAATATATATTACGCATATATTTAAACCAGTAACATTTGATAATACCGTACAAAAGGTTCCTGGGGATTTAACCTTACAGAACGGTGTAAAATTAAAGTTCATATGATTCAAAAGATAAACTAACATTCAGTCGCATGTGGTCTCGAGTACTTTGTCAAAGTAGTCTTAAATAAAATGTTGACTAAAAGTCAAAATTACGTATAACTAGTCTATTTTACTTGTTGTTAGAACACTCAACTCGCAACCTGCGAGTCCTAAATTCGAATTACCATCAACGAAGATGCTCGCCTTTTCAGCACTGGGGTCGTTATAAAGTCACAGTCAATCCCACTGTTAAAATCATTGTTAAAAGAGTATCCCAAGAGTTGGCGCAGGGCGGTGTTGACTAATTGTCTTCTCTCTAGTTTATCACTGCTAAATTAGAGACGTCTAACGTAGAAAGCCATCGGTTAGGTTTGCACCAAATTCAAAACAAACAAACCTTATTTCACTTGATATACTACCCGCCCAAAAGGGGGAAATCCCTGTAGGGCTTTGACTATTTACTCCCTCTGTAATTAAAATTCTACATCACATGTGTGTGACAAAGTAACTTTAAGTAACACGCTCCTTAGCATTATTAAGTAAAACTGATTTATTCTTAAGTATACACAAAGGACGAAACGTATGTCAAAGTAAGGTTTAATAGGGTGTATATGCGCATGTGCATTGAAAAAGGACCCCGAAGAAGTGATGTCTGCTTTCCTAAAACACTGTAGTCGTCTTGCTTCTGTAATTTTGTTTGACCACGAGATGAGTTGCATACGAAAACGTCCAATTAACCAACAATTCACTGAAACTTAATTTTTAACGACAGACTTCAAACACTTATACATTTTACTAAATCCACAAAAAGCAAGCTTAAAATATTTCAGTATACATTCAAAGAGGCTTCAAATGTTTATTTTTACTCAAACTGGAAATTAACAGTTTTTACCTTCGATATTTTCATGATTCTTTTTACAGAAACGCGACAATCAAAAACTCGATGTTTTATTCGTGTTTTGGTAGTTAAACTCGTTCTTATTATCAAGATTAGCAGGTTCGCTATACGTTTCTCCCGATAATCCAGCTTGAAACAGTTTTACGCAATTTAACATAGTTTAAGTTTCATTATTTTGGCTTATCGCTTAAACTCTGCATTTCCAATAACACCGACACAATTCGGGGTGTATAAATACATCTTGATAACTGTAAGAAAACAAAATAGTGATATGTTTAAGTGCGTAATACATAGTAAAGCCAGTGGTTTTGAAGAGTGTACCTGTTAAAACGAATATGTAATTAAAAAGCCTGCATTTCCTTTAATAGAACAAACCCTCTTACATATTAACTGGAATTACCTCATGATTGGAACCACGCCCATGCAGGTATTGCAAGCTCTATACCTGGAATGTAATGTGCAGTTTTGTTCAGATGTTTAGGTTTCTACGCACTTATGAATCAATACTTATTTTCCCTTTATTGGTAGCTTTTAAGTTCATCCAAAAAGCGTTCTTTCGGTGTTTGATTATAAAAAAAAAATGCTTGCCATTTATAGAAACTATGGCCTGATTATATATATATACAAAAAACGTATATGCGTATAACACATATTTATTATTTTCATAAATGTATATATATACATAATTACATGTTATCAAAACCGTTGGGGTAAATTAATGCCTTTATCATAAACTAAGACCAAGTTTTACAGCCTTTCTGGACGTGTTTATTAAATTTTTGAGTTTAAATTCGTGTATATATACACGTGGTCAGAAATTAGGAGACAATTCTAATCTTAATTTGTTTTCCTATTATAAAACGCTATACTTAAATATTTTTGTAGTTATTGTTGCTACAAGCTTTTCGTTCTCGTTTTTCTGTAAAAACTTTTAAACAATGGGTGGAAAAAAATTAAAGAGTGCATGTTTCGAGTGGGTTAGTCATTATTTTGTACCCATGTTTCGTTCTATAAGTCGAGAAGTTGTACTGTACACTGTATAATAAAGTCAGTTTTAATTTCGAAAACTGACTTTCGCACTCTGTTGCCATGGCGATACGAACATTTAAGAAAATATTGTGGCTCTGTTTGTTGGTCTAATAACGAATACACTTGTAGCTTCTAATTAAACTTGCTACAGCATTATGGGAAACCAATTAATTAACAGTGGGATAAATACTTGAGCCTCTGGGGTTGGGGGGGTTCTAACTCAATGTCCTGTGTAATCAATCTTGAGTATATTGAGAGATTTTTGTTAATGATTCTGTAAACTACGATCATATTCCACTCAAACAGAGCATAATTACTAACTGAAACATGTTATCTGGAATTAATAAAAAACAGCAAAACACAAAATGTCTGTCGTCATAGAAACATCTACTAATAAAAACACAAAATGTCTATCGTTGTGAAATCGTAGTAGAAACATTGAGTAAGAAAAAACACAAAATATCTTTCGTCGTGAAAACATACAAGTAGAAACATTTAATAATAAAAACACACAAAATGTCTGTCATAGTGAAGCATAGAAATAGATACATCTACTTATAAAAAAACACAAAATGTTTGTCATCGCAGAAACATATAACACTAAATTTCAAGTATTAGAAACAAAATTTCAACTTTATAAAATTATCAGCTGAAGTTTCCATTATAATCATATAAAAAAACAACCTGTTATCGTTGTCCTCACTTAACAGGCACAATGAAGTCAATCAGTGCTCAGACCGTAGTTAGTCATTAAAATCTCATTGACTTCTCTCATTTAATAGTCTTAATGTTCTATAGATAATAATAAAAAAAATAATTATCTCAGAATTAATTCGTTTTCTTAGAAAACGTTTTATAATTTCTCTCACCAGCTGAGTTGTGCATGTTACGTATTGAGGATAAATTAGTATTAAATTAACTACCGTAACAAAGAAACCTGTTCAACTAAGACAGATATATAGCGTGACAGCTAAAAAAAAAAATTGTCTCATTAAAACTTTACGCAGAACAGTCAACGTGAATTACATTCTAGCTTGTGGTAATTTTGTTAATGGCGCACTTATATATAGTTTTAGAATTATTGTATATTGTATTCATATATTCTAATATAACATAATCTTAGGTATTTTATTTTATTTTTGGGTGAAATAGATATAACCTACCGGATGTCTGTTTGGATACATCTTTCCTGAAGTCGCCACTGTGTATCCGTTGGGAGAGAAGGTTTCTCTAGACACAACGTAGCCAGTAGTTTTGTTTCGAACGTGTATGGTTACACAACACCACAGGGAGAATCACAATCCTCTCCGGCATGTGTAAGTTTAATCACTACATTCTTACAAAGAACAAAACCTGATCCTACGATCAACAACTTGCCGCTTCGAGTTCAAATATTTCTCACTCCACTCGCGCTCGCTAGTCCTTCAATCCACGAGCGAACTACAGATTCAAAATGGAGAACAACCATGAACACAAAGGATCTCGAAATTTCACCACAGTTGAAAGCTCAAGTAAATGGCAGCCAGCATGTCCGTGGGGAAGAACGCCACACGACACGAGGGGTCGGACACCCTGGCGGCTTGGCTGTTACTATTACTACAGACTCACACGTAGTTCCCCAGAACGTGGAGACCCAGTTGATCCACATACTAAAATATGGTACACAATGATTGGCCTTATCAACAAACATGACTCTTCTCAAACAGGGCTTGAAGCAGCCCACGTGGTTCGGCGTGGTCTGCACACACACTTTCACCCAATCGAGAGTCACGAATCGAAAAATGACATAGCTAACGTGTGCGTTGCTATAACAACCTCGTTTAGACAGCAGTCTATCAAAAGCACGTGCCTTTGTAGTTCCACCCACATCTGAGTCTTGCCTCAGGTAATATTGAGTGAATGCGGGCCGTTTATTTCTTTTGAGGCGACTACGTATCATTCTGACGAAAACCTCTCGAAAACGGGCCGCCAGATAAAGGCCAAAAGAAAGGAAAAGTGCTGCTAGTGCAAGTTATCATCGCTATTCGAATGAAAACAAACTCTGCCCGATCTATTTACTCTTCACTGGAGGTTCGGCTACGTTGATAGCTCCCCAGAATTAATGGAGAAACCAGGGCACTGCATCACAGGACGTGTAATAACAAGAATGAGTTCCCTGAAGGCGACGGAAGATATCAACATGCTACTTCAACATTCACAATTGAGTAATCATGCGCATTATAAAAGCTGTCGTTTATTGAAACATGATACATTTAACACACAACGGAATGAGCCACTTCATGAAGGGGGGGGGGTCTCTTTTTTAAGTACTTTTTGTATTGTATCTAATTTGATTCTTTTGTTTCTACGTTCATAAATTATAAAGACATGCCTCGTTGTGGTGAAAAAAAGCAACAAATTAACAAACAACATTTACAGCGTAGTGGAAAACAACAACTTAGCAGCCAGTAATCAGCATTTACAGCGTAGGGGAAAACAACAACTTAGCAGCCAGTAATCAACATTTACAGCGTAGTGGAAAACAACAACTTAGCAGCCAGTAACTGGAAAACAGCAACTACAACTTAACAGCCAATAACTAATATTTAGAGCGTAATGACAAACAACAACTTAGCAGCCAGTAATCAATATTTAGAGCCTCTTGCAAACAACGACAACTTAGCGGGTAGCAACCAACATTTAGAGCGTGGTAGAAAACAATAACAACAACGTAGCAGATAGTAACCAACATTTAAAACCTACTGAGAAACAACAACTTAGCAACCATTAACCAACATTTAAAGCGCAGTGGAAACAACAACAAATTAGCAACATTTAGAATGCAGAATGTTATGATAAAATACAGATGGTTTACTTCAATGAAAGTGCTACTGCATGTATAATAACTACAAGTTAAAACTAAAAAAAAACCTCAAATAATAATTTCTGTAGTTACGATTCATTGTTTAGATTAATCTGTTCCTCGCTTTTACTGTGATATTTTGTGAAGGGTATTCAGGGACTATCTTGTAATGTACCAGTTAAAAGAAAATAACTTCAAGATTTGTGAAAGAAATATTATTGCAATTACTTCAATATCTCTCTTTCGCCCGCAAGTGGCACAGCGGCATGTCTGTGGACTTACAACGCTAAAAACCAGGTTTCGATACCTATCGTGGGTAGAGCACAGATAGCCCATTGTGTAGCTTTGTGCTTAATTCAAAACAACAATTATCTCTATACACATATATATATATCTCATGGTCATTCCATTCCAATTCTGAAAAGAGGACCGGGTAACCAACCAGTAGAAGGTTGTATCGTCTCTTTGACTATAGTTAGTGGTTACTTTATCGAATGTAAATAATCAGTTGATACATTTTTTTAATACCTCATACATGATCAAAAAATCATCTGTATAGATTTTTAAGAGCATTAAGTTTAAACCCATAATACCCCTGTCATCATTGGTTTCAGACAATCCATCTAAATGTTGCACTTTTTCCACATTTTGATTGTGTAATTTTTAATAAGAAATGTATTAGGTAACCATGTACGAATTGTGAATTGTTTTGAATCTTGCGCAAAGTTAAATGAGGGCTGTTTGTGCTAGCCGTTTTCAATTTAGGAGCAAAAGGTACAGGGAAGTCAGATAGTCAACCCAACCCCAATTCTTGATCTACTCTTTAACCAACGAATAATGAGATTGATTGGAACATATAACGCCCCTTCGGTTAAAAGCTCAATCATATTTTGTTTGTTGGGGGTGGGGTGTGGGGTAAGATTTGAACCCGTACCCTGAAAACTGCGAGTCTCGCTTCCTAACTATCTGTCCCACGAATTGTGAAGTACCGTACTGAAAAGTCCAGTTGTCATCAGTTTAGTTGCATGGATAGCTCTTTATATATACAATTTTCCTGTGAAGCTAAACATCTTTACACATTATTTCTCAATAGAATAATCTAAAGACGTTTTAACAATCTTTAATAGTTAGAGCGTTTAAAGCAAAATGTCATTACAACAGTAATTAGTGACATGTGGAACGTGAAAACAATGTTCTTAGAAATAGTTAACACGTGTAAAACATGATAATAATAAATATAGCATGAATTAAGCACATGACTTGTTGAACGTTTCAATAGCCATCACATGCAAGACGTCCTATAAAAGATATAATAACTATATTAATTAACATCTGCAGAGTGATTATAGTAATTAACATGCACAAAGAAGAGTATTTGGGATAATAACAATTACAATGTGACGTAAAGAGAGACAGTGTGACAACTATGATAGCACGTGTAAAGTACGACGCTAGGTCAGTTGGAATGACTTAACAATTACAACGTGTCGTAAAGAGGGACACTGTGACAATTATGATAACACGTGTAAAGTACGACGCTAGGTCAGTTGGAATGACTTAACAATTACAACGTGTCGTAAAGAGGACACTGTGACAATTATGATAGCACGTGTAAAGTACGACGATAGGTCAGTTGGAATGACTTAACAATTACAATGTGACGTAAAGAGGGACACTGTGACAACTATGATACAGGGGCGTAGATTTTTTACACCCGATGGGGTGTGATTTTGCAATTACTTATGTGGACTGTTCAATTTGCAAATTGGTAATCTCTGATTACGTGAACCTGAAAGCTATAAACATGCAGTCACAGAGTAATCTTGTTGCCACGATACTTGCATGTATACTTAGGCCTACTGACTGATACTTACGAACTATTGCTTAGATCGAAAAGCTTAGAAGCACGCCTAGATTAAAGATGTACATTTCGGCTACTGAAAAAGCCTACATCTAGGCTTAATTATGTAATTCGATTGGTAAGAACACGAGAATCACAAGAACAAACACACAATTTGTAGGCCTGTGATGCAATAAAAAAAATTCAACAGACCAAATTGTAGGGGGGATAATTGTATGCACCATACCCCCACCTAAAATGAAGGGATATATCCCCATCCCCCTAGGATCTACGCCCCTGTATATTGATAGTACGTGTAAAGTACGACGTTAGAACAGCTAGAATGACTTAACAATTACAATGTGACGTAAAGAGGGACACTGTGACAGCTGTAGTAACTATAACCATTAACACGTGAGAAATATGATATAAGGACAGCTAGAATGGCTTAACAATTACAATGTGACGTAAAAATGTAGCAGATGTAATAACGGAAATAATTTACACTTGAAAATTGCGACATTATACAAGTGATGAGTGTATGTAAAGCATGACAGTATGGTAGCTGCCATGACAGTAACAATTATCACGTACAAAGCATGAGGTTATGGCAGTTTGACAGGTCTGTGCAACCAATATAATAAGTAAAGTTATAATGACTGCAGTAATTAGCACATTCAGGGAGTGATCAAATAACAACTGTAACGAACGAAGTAGCTTACACATGTAAAGTAAGAATTTATGACAAGTGTAATAATTAATACAAACAAAGGAGGACATTAATTAGCTTAAAGTGACCAATGCAAGTAACGTGTAAAGTTTGATGTAATTAAAGTGACTAACCCGTGTGCATAAAGATTTTTTAACGATTCATATCATGACTGTAGTAGTAGAAACACGTAAAGTACAATCTTATTCTATCAACAACACGTATAAGTTAGACCATTATAATACATGTAATTAATGTAGTAATCACCACGTATAAATTAGAACATTATTATAATTATAATGACTGTAATAACTGATACTGTAATAATCAATAAGTGACAGCTTCAGTGAATTTAATAAGTACTGATGGTTGGCAACATTATATTAAAACGAGTTTGGAGCCTCGCCATGTCTTTACAGTCTAAGTCGCCACATCCGATCGTGTCCTATCCGACGACCACAGATCTAGAGATAGTCCTGCAGCACAATTTTTATTACAGAAGGTTCCATTCCGTTGTAAAGCTGTCGTGTTCAAAGTATGCCACACTTCTTTGCAGGCTTTCCACAATCCAACTAATGTATGTAAACGACATATTTCAAGCGTCCATTTGAACAATTTGATCGCATCAAAGTCCTGAGACCATGCGTTCGACGACTTGACAGGTAAGTCTTCGTATGGAATAGTATAAATACTTATTTCATTCCTCGGCTGCTTGAGCTATGCAACAGTTAAATCGGAGGTTGATTGAAAGCCTTACATTAGTGAATCCTTGAATTATTGGTTATTTTTTGTTCAGACGGAGACCTTTCTTCATTATGCTTGGGACATGTGAATGGGTTTTGCCAATGACCTTTGTGCTAGTTTATTCTTACCTATTATAACATGCTGCATTTGCTTATCACGGCTGGGCTAAGACTTGTTGCGGGTCTCTTTCTTGATGATTCTCGTAACCCAAATTGATCCACATTCTCTTGTTTTCCAATGTCATTAAGTACGTGGGCTGTAAATCCTAAATTTCCGATCTGAACAAATCGTTGCGATCTCAACGTAAGAATATTTTACGTTAGAAAGGGTTATCACATGTCGTCCCGAAGGTTATCGGTGGCATAGAGATAAGTAATGTCAAGGTATAGTTCCAGAACACGCCTTTCTATTGCGATTTTAGGTCGGTTGTGACTGTTACGTGTCTTCCTGATTTGCACAGATAAACTCTTTTTTAGTATAACGACACTCTGTAATCTATTTCTATACTCCAAGATATATTATATTTCAAGGTCCAAGATTGTATTTTTGCTTTTAACGCTGCTGTGCCAGCTTAATTCGCAAATATTGCGTTAATATGAAAGAAAACGACAAAAATTTGCATTTCGCAACTAAAAACTGCCTGAATTACATGTCAAGAACTCAAGGTTAAGCTATAGATTTTGTCTGAAGTTGTTTGGGTACAAAAAATAACTTGGACATGTTATTCAAGACAGATTGTTTTGTAATTTTCCAAGCCTTCTATTAGTGTCTTCTTCGTATTACTTCAAGCTGTATTTTATAGCTAGTTATATCAGCCTTACTAATAAAACTTCTTTCTGATATTTGCGAATTTGTAGATTTTAAGTAGTTAGGAGGTACTTGAAAATAGCATTAAAATAAGTGTTATTTGTTCATTGTATTTCAGTGTTTATTTCTTACAATTGAAAATAAACATTAAAATAAATGTATAGCTACTTCATGTTTAATAGCACAGAGTTACGTGATCTTAGGACTGACAGGAAACTTTAAAATTATACCTAAGTATGAAAAACAACATTACACCAGCTCGCTATTTGCAGGAAAAAGTTATCTCCTCATTAATAATGTATCCCCCCAGTGGCACAGTGGTATGACTGCGGACTTATATACTAAAAACCGGGTTTCGATACCCATGGTGGGCAGAGCACAGATAACCAATTGTGTAGCTTTATGCTAATTCAAAACAAACAAATTAATGACGTAAAATAATAGCTTATGTCTGATTGGCTAGCTCCAAACATATAGCGTTTTCTTTTCCTCGACTCTTACAAAATAAACAACAAATTTGTTCAGTCATTGAACAAATGTCACAGTTTTGTTTGAACTTGAACATAACAAGAAACAGCAAAATATAGAAATAAATAAGGCTCGTCTGTTATGCAACCATTCAAGTAAACACTACCTTTGTTTGTTTGTTTTAAATTTGAAACGAGCAATAGACTGTATGTATAGAGTAATTCAGGGCAAAAGAGAGAAACTGTCGTGTGATGATTGAATCTTTTTTTAAAGGAAGGTTTCGTCACAAGAACAAAAATCTCAGAGTATGCATCTGGAATTAGAGTGGTCTTTATTTACTCTGTTTATAAAGTCATAAGATTAAGCCAAGTAAATAATATTTCCAGTTTATGGAAAACGTCAGAAAGTGAAAGCCAAGCTATATATAGTAAGCAGCAAAAAATGTACTAGCTGAACAGACAAGCTATTTCATGATTATTATTATAGCTTTAGCAGAATTAGTAGTTAAATTCCAAGAAATGGTGAGTTACCGAGCTTGAACCACTTCACCTATTACATGTTTATAATACCACGAGAGCGCTCATGGCGACATCTTTTTATTTGTCATTTTTCATCGAGGCTGAAATTATCAAAATAAACAGTAAATGTAAAGCTTAACATATTTGTAATGGATTTCAAGCGGTACATATTTTCAACAAAAATCTAAAATACCCTACTCATTGTGAAATGAGAAGCTAGAAGGGGCGAAGACACTTTCTTCATTGTTGTCAAAAGCAGCGTAATTAATATTTCATTACAGCTTACGTATTTCAAACATTGTATAAATCATTACTTTAAAGTACTGCAGTTCAGCCAGCTGTAAACGAAAAAATAAAGTTTCCATCTTGAAGCATTTGTTTATATGAATCGAACTCGTTTCATTTCACTGTTATTTCTACAGAATTATAGTTGAGTAAATTCTTTATTTATGTTAACGTTCACGCAAATGTAAATCTGCTGTCAGTTTCCAATTTTCTCTTCTTATAAGACATCTTCACCAGATTAGAAACTGAAACGCTCACTTGGCGAAATAAGGTGCCCTTTCTGTGTGACGTCAAAGTAAAAATGAACCTCTATGCGATGTTATCTATTTGAACAGTATAGAAGACCTATCTTCGTTTTGTCTCAGGTGTGGTGTATAAGATCAAATATCCTCCAACGCTTGTAAATAACAAGTGAAAATCGTTAAGCCAATCTACATACACTTCAGACGTTCAGGTTTTCAACCTGACTTCAATGCCTTCATCAATCAAACAGTACACAATCTGTCTTCAATGACTCCTGTCAACATTTTGAAGAATGAACATTTACATTGGCCTAAAACTCCTTGTTTGGAACTTCTTAGGCATCTATACAAATTTGAGGTCAGGCTTAGAGGTACTCCTTGGGACTGTGAACGTTGGATCTAGTGTACTTGACAATCAAGATAAAATATGTAGAAAAGCACGTAAAACCACTTTGAGTCAAGTATTCCACTAAATTCGCCTTCGTTATGTAAGTTCTGCATGGAACTCATTACAATATTTCGATGTCGTTGTTTTTGATCCAAAGGGAAAAAAAGACGATATTCGCAGATAGACAATGCTATGAAACAGCGAATTGTTGGAGTCCATCATGATGTCGAGATGATGATGACGTAAACAGTACTTTATTAAGATTTCCAGCAAGCGGTAACAAAACGCGGGAAAGAGATATTATCATATGTAGTGTAATATTACTATGGCAATTTTAGATCGAATTCAAGGTTTAAAACTTACTCTAATTTTTATCTTATGTTTCTTTTTGGAAATTTTCTTGTTTGTTTTGACTTTTATTAGAATTTAAATATTTTGTATCAAATTCTCGGTTATTCTTTGGACTGGCAAGGTTATACGTCACTTATTAAACGTTATCCCGCTAGGACAGGGGTAAGTCTACGGATTTACAAAGATAAAATCAGGGGTTTGATTTCCGTCAGTGGACACAGCTGATAGCTCGAAGTGGTTTTGGGTTAAGAAAATCACAAAACACACACTTTCTTTTTCTTATATATCTGTATAAAAAAGTAAAAAAATAAAAACAGCTTTCTTTACGTTATACAATAACGTTTTTACTGTTTCCGTGATGACGAGAAAACTATATATCTAGAAACGGCTGGTATGGATAGAGAAAGCACTATGTAGAGGAGCGAACAACGTTTCGATCTTCTCCGGCTATCGTCAGGTTCACAAAAAAGAAAGAGGTAAGTGACCGATAGCTGACCACATGTTTCAAGGGGGTTGTGTAACTGAGTGTAGGAATGTAGAGGGCGTGCTTAGATGTTTGATTATATTTACCAACATAGGTATAAAGGTGTTCCTTTGTATTGGTTTATTTTGGGCTTGAGTTGTTATATAAGTAAGGCTTCTTTAATTTTGTTTAATTTTGTTTCAGTATTTAGTATTTCGGTATTTTCTACGGTTATGTTGTGTTTATTTGATTTGCAGTGTTCGAAAACGTGTGAAAGCCCAAAATAAACCATTACAAAGGAACACCTTAAAACCTATATTAATAAATATATCCAACATCTAAGCACGCCCTCTACATTCCTACACTCAATTACACAACCTCCTTCAAACATGTGGTCAGCTACCGGTCTGTAACCCTTTCTTTCTTTTTGTGAACCTGGCGATGACCAAAAAAGGTCGAAACGTTGTTCGCTCCTCTACTAGTGCTTTCTCTATCCATACCAGCCGTTTTCAAATATATAATTTTTACTGTTTCTCGAGTCCGACATGGCCAATTTGTTAAGGTGTTCGAGTCGCAATCTAAATGTCACGGGTTCGAATTCCCGTCATACCAAACATGCTCGCCCTTACAGCCGTGGAGGCGTTACAATGTGACGATCAGTCCCACTATTTGTTGCTAAACCAGCAGCCCAATAGTTGGCGGTGGGTGCCTTCCATCTAGTCTTACACTGCTAAATTAAAAACGGCTAGCGCAGATAGTCCTCGCGTAGCTTTGTGCGAAGTTTAAAAACAACCAAACATTGGTTCTTCCGGTGTTGAATAACTGTAACTTAATGCAGGTTTATTTCCTTTCCTGTAAATGTTATTTTAAGGAAAAAAAGAAATTAAAGAAAAGCTTAATATGCCGAAAGAAATATACTTTCTATTTCAGGCATTCTGCGATGGTATATTGAACACGAATGGTATTTCTTACGCTGTGTTTTAGGGCCAGCGGCTGGTTTTCAGAATATTCTCCAAAGTTAGTCATTTGAAAATTACATATTTCGAATGTTCGGAGAATAAGTTTAGTAAAGCATTTTGATCGATTGCTTGAAGACACAACATTTTCTGCTTCCCAAAGTAATACAATTTATCTATTCTCAGCAAGTACTACTAAGAAACAAACTGAAACCGGCGTCCGTTCAACGAAAAGTACACCTGTTCAGTTAAAAAAACAAAACAAAAACGATCCACTGAATTATTCATAAATTGCTTTTGAATCCCTTTAGACTCTATCTCTACAATGTCATTTAGACTTTCCTGCAAAACTGTTCCGATGACTTAGCCCTATCAGACTATCCGACACGGTGACAAGACTGAATTAACTGGAACCTGTTTTGAAACGTCTGTTGGTGGTGGTTGAATGTCGCAAAGCAATAGCAAAATTGTTAAACTTCGGCTGAGATTTCTTGAATAGTTCCATATGGACTGGCCCTGTGTTCTATCTAGTTTTGAAGGTTTTCGTTTCAGCTTTTGTGCTGCGTTCTTCGTACACAAATAATGGGCTTTAGACCTGTTATTTAGACACACAAAAAACATATTTAATTCACTGTAGAATACGTTTCTATCGTCAACGTTAAGCTTTTTCATATAAACGAAAAGTCTAAATTCCATAACCTGCAATCCTATGTATTTGTGTTCTGCAGTAATACATGTTTCTGTGTGTGGAACTGACTAGGAGACGAATTAGATTTGAAACGCGCGTTTGGTATAATTTAAATATTTATTATAGAACTGTCTACTAAGTACTCGTGAAGAATTCGTAAAAGAATTTTTGATTTGACTTTTAACTTATGAAGAATTTATATAAATGTCTACATCATGTAATATATAGACTGACATAGAAATAACGTAGAATAAAGTCCTGCACTGTTTGAAGTGATCAGGGAACATTGACATTTAATGATACATCTTAGTTTAGACATCTTGAACGACATAAGTATGGACATATCTTCAGTTGAGAAAGTTACTTTTGTTCGTTTGTTTGTTTGTTGTGCTTTACCAATCGTGGTTTTCGAAACCCGATATTTAGCGTTAGAAGTCTACAAACTTCCTGCTGAGCCACCAGGGGATTTCCAGTAGAGAGAAAGAGTTTATGGTAGGTTTGTTTGTAGTTAAACACAAAGCTGCACAGTGGGCTATCTGTGCTATACTCACCACAGGTATCGAAACCATGTTTTAGCAGTAGACATGCTGCTGTGCCACTGAAATGGGGAGGGGGTATGTTAGGTAACAGGCACTGAGCTGAACAGTTTATTTACTAGTGTACCATTTTGGACAAGCATGTACATGGGCTGTTATAAGTCATGATGGTAAAACAACAACAACAACAACTCTTAAGTATTAAAGTTAACTGAAGATTAGTCAGTAATGATGCAAGTTCTATACAGTTTTAAAGGGGCGTTCACTTTGTTTTTGAATTTCGCGCAAAGCTATTCAAGTGCTATCTTCGCCAGCCGTTCCTAATTTAGCAGCGTTAAGACTAGAGGGAAGGCAGCTAGTCATCACTACCCACCGCCAACTCTTAGGTTACTCTTTTATAACCCCCTCTCCCCAAGGCTGAAAGGGCGAGCATGTTTGGTGTGAGGGGGATTCGAACCCGCAACACTCAGATTACGAGTCGAACGCTTAACCCACCTGGCCATGTCAGGCCTAGGGGCTTTCAGTGACAGAAAAGTGTATTTGTTAGAATGAATCAGGCGCGTTGTTTTAAAATATTAAACTTAAAACTAAAATATTATTGTGTATTACATACGATAAAACACCGTTCATGGCTAATGTTTAATATCGTAACCGCTTCTATACTGATGATCTTTACTTTGATCCATGAATTTTCTTGGCTTTAAGAAAGAAAATTTGTGTGTAGGGGGAGTTGAATTTCTGCTTTAACGCAAAGCTACAAACTAGCTTAAATGAGCTGTGTTCTCTACGGGGATTGTGACCCGAATTTGAGAGTCATATAAACTCCAGCAGTTTCAACCGAGCTACCAGGGAGAGACTACGTGTATAAAATGGAAGGCCGTCCCTAATTTATCAGTGTGAGACTAGATGGAAAGCAGCTAATCACCACCACCCACCGCCAACTCTTGGGCTAGTCTTTTACCAACGAATAGTGGGATTGACCGACACATTAAAACACCCCATTGCTAAAAGGGCGGACATGTTTGGTGTGAGGGGGATTCGAACCCGCGACTCTCAGATTCACAAAATAATAACTTCTCCGAGTTAATTTGCTTTAAAAGTTTTGGATTGATAGCATTATTATTTGCCGTTCGTCTCAGTTTATGGCATCTAAAGAAACCAACTGTGCTGGCCTTTTTATTATTGCTATTATTCTGTAACAATTAATGAATTATTCTTAAAACAAATTAACTCTCCCAGTAAATATTTTATTTTAACAGTTCGACGCTAACTTTAATAACATGTCGTTCCTTATGTTTATCTGAGTGTGTGTGTGTTTAATTATTTCTCTAATTCTTTTACCTACTGAAGATAAATCTTCATCTTACAAGTGTTAATCTTTTAAACACTACATTTAAAATTACAGCAGCCAACGTTTGCTCTCCACGGTTTTCACCTAGGGCGACATTAATTAAATAGAACTTAGCTGCAATCAACTTATTGTTTCTTATTTTAATTAGAAGTACACACACGCTCATTTGCTGCCATGCCCTAATTAATCTAGCAACCTACCTCCTCGCTTAACACAGACGAGTAGAGGTTCCGTATAATGAGGCTGAAACGGACCGATGCTCATTTACCGTAGAAATTGAGAATGGTAGTTTCTAATTAAGTTTATTGATTGCAAACATTACAATGAAATTAATTTGCAGAAAACACTAATTACGGTTTCTAACAAAACAAACAGAGTTTGTTAATATCGCATCAAAAAACATTATAACATTTGTGCATGTGTATATAGCTAGACTGAATTATAAACTTTGGACTTAATACCTATTAAAATTTGCTTTGTTCGATTTCGATGACATATTTAGAAGCAAATTTAAACGAACTCAGAAACGAAATTGGATAATTATTTCGTTCCGCAAAAAAGAAAATAAGAGTAACGAAAGCATTAGGTACAGAGCTCAAAATTATTATAATAATTTTATGTATTTCAATTATGAAAAATAACAATTATTTTTATTAGATGATGCAAGCGACATCTTTGAATTAATTTTTTAGTACAAAATTTATATATATATATATATATATATTTTTTTTTTACATTTGAGACATCTTGGGTGTTAAAGTGAAGGTACTGTGACCTTTGTTGTACCTTTGCTATAATAGCTGACAACCCTCTAACACCAAAGGAAACATTACCTACAGTCAAGATCTTAGAATAAAGAAAATATGGTCAGGTGAAACACACTGCAGGACACACACCAAGGATCTAAAACAAACCATGTTAACAAAGAGGGTATAAAGATACTGATATCGACAAACAAGTTAAGAAGGCTAACAACACTCAGCTGAATAAACATCCTAAATCAGAGCAGTATTAAACTTTCAAATAAAATTCCTCTTATTATTAGTTTAAACTTAGAAACATTTCATGAATTCTGAAAAAAAATCCCATCTCTTTCAGCTCAATAATAGTCTTAATAGGACACCTAGATTGAGAGTAAAGCATGACTAGATCCACGTAAAGACACTTACACGTTTCGATGACCTGAGAACAAGTAGTTGTCACCAACTATATGCAGAGCAGAAACTGGACAATAAATCAGCATGTTAAAGTTATGAAACAGGTTTCATAAATGTCTACCAGAGGTGTTGTTTTAGAAGTGACTGATGTACTGCTGATACAGAAGTGACTAAAGTGCTGTTGATATTCAAGTGACTGTGGTGCTGTTGATATTCAAGTGACTGAAGTACTGTTGATGTTCAAGTGACTGATGTGTTGTTGATATTTAAGTGACTGCTGTGTTGTTGATATTTAAGTGACTGCTGTGTTGTTGATATTTAAGTGACTGCTGTGTTGTTGATATAGACTGCCATTAATATCTGTCTTTTCCTGAAGGATAACTGAATTTTTTATGCACCCATACAAAGAATACCAAAACAAACCTTTATTACGGTGTAAGATATGTTTCTTAAAGTGTGATACATATAATACCGGTGGAACCCTTCAGGGGCAGAAAATAAACGGGGATACCGTCTTTTAAAACATTTTGCTTCTTAGCCTGATATGCGGAAACTACATCTTCGTATTAAGCTCACCAGCATTGGGCCGGATATCCCCGTCCTACTGTTAGGTCACAAGCGGTTCCATCACTCGCATGGAACAGCCATAAACTTGTTTATTTCCAGGTACGCATGCAAATTCGAGTGTATTTGTATTTTTTGTTTTGTATTCATTTTGAATTTCGCGCAAAGCTACACGATGGCTGTCTGCGCTAGCCGTCCCTAATTATGCAGTGTAAGACTAGAGGGAAGGCAGCTAGTCATCACCACCCGCCGCCAACTCTTGGGCTACTCTTTTGCCAACGAATAGTGGGATTGACCGTCATAATATAATGCCCCCATGACTGAAATGGCGGGTATGTTTTGGCGTGACGGGGATTAGAACCCAAAGATTGCGAGTCGAATGTTGTAACCACCTGGCCATGCTGGACTCAAATTCGAATGCAATAATTATTGCTTTACAATTACATTTAATAGACAATATTAATATAGTATTGAAGCTTCTGTGCATTATGTACATTATGTACATTACAACGTGACTCGTCATCCTCTCTCCTTCTTCCACGATGATAGACCGATGAGGCTGAAGTCTTAATAGTGGATGCTAGAAGTTTGAGAAATACTGCTGCACGACAACATGAAATCACGCACTGTGATAAGACGACGCTGGAAGATTGACTGCGCAAAAACTGTAATGGGATTCAAATGCAATACAATCGTTTTACTGTTTGTTTGTTTGTTTGAATTTCGCGCAAAGCTACACAAGGGCTATCTGCAATAGCGTCCCTAATTTAGCCGGGAAACACGAGATTGAAAACAACCAGTCATCACCACCCTTTGCCAACTCTTTTATCAACGAATAGGGTGTTCGACCGAACATATAACGCCCCCATGTCTGAAAGGGCGAGTATGTTTAGTGGGAAAATCGTTTCAACACATAACAGTTATTCTACGTCTGTTAGGAGGTATAATTCCTAAAGGTATTTATTTATAAACATGTTCTAAAGGCTCTACCACACTTATATCTGGATCTGGTGTTTCGTCTTTTCAGTCACATTATTCATTGGTAAAAGAGTAGTCCAAGAATTGGCGGTGGATGATAACGATTGGTTGACTTTCTGTTAGTCTTACGCAGTAGATGGCGCTCGAGTAGAGTTGCATGAAATTATGAAATCCAAAACAAGCAAATAAACCACACTTATATTCAAACAAAGGACACTCGAAACAGATATCTAATTACAAGACTAAGTTACTGTATGGTAGCAAGAGTCTAGATATCAACTACATTTTGCTGCAAATGCAACCACTTCGACTTTACTGTAACATAAATTCTATTCCATCTGAAGTTGTACTTTGACGTTAAAACAGCCTTAGGGTACATACATTCATTCTTCATGTGTAGTCTGTCACGCATGTACGATTGACGTCACTAGGTTCGTGTTACATTCAATTTCATTATTATGAATAAAATATTGTAAAGTATAATTTGATTCTGTGAAATACAACTTTTTTACAAACATCACAAATAAAATAGATTACACAGACAACTGAATTTCTTAAACAATAATCGCAATAACTGGAAGTATTATTAACTCTAAAATTAATTTATTGATTTAAGGATAATAATGAAGCATAGAGAAGAAACGTAACTCATAGGTATAACAGCAAGTTAATTTTTCCATTTGTTTTATTTTTATGTCGGGCTTCTAGGAAATTTTGAGTAAAATGTTCAATGTTTTTATTTCTTCTAATATTATTCTGTTTGTTAGTGGCGCCATCTAGTATTATATTAAAGCGTATCGTAGAAGCACGTATCAAGTAGCAGTTTTTATAATTTTCCACGCTTTGTAAATTTATCGTTAGGCTCAAAACTACATGCACAATGGACTACCTATGCTGTACCTACTACGGGTATCAAAACCCGATCTTTAGCGTCATAAGCCTTCAGCACTACCCTTGAGTCACTGAGGTACAAATGTTTTCAGTAGAGTAGTTATGTTCGCAAAATCTCACATTTTTATCGAATTTGTAAAGAAATTTAAAATATTCGTTTCAACTAATCTACAAGTAACGGATGCGCTGTTGATATTCAAGTAAATCATACATGCTGTTAGTAATTAAGAGTTGCGCATGTACTGTTGATGTTATAGAAACTGATGTGTTGTTGATATCAAAGTGACTGTTGTGTTGTTGATGTTAAAGTGACTGTTGTGTTGTTGATATTAAAGTGACTGTTGTGTTGTTGATGTTAAAGTGACTGTTGTGTTGTTGATGTTAAAGTAATTGGTGTGTTGTTGATATCAAAGTGACTGTTGTGTTGTTGATATCAAAGTGACTGGTGTGTTGTTGATGTGTTGTTGATATCAAAGTGACTGGTGTGTTGTTGATATTAAAGTGATTGGTGTGTTGTTGATATTAAAAAGTGAATTGTGTGTGTTGTTGATATCAAAGTGACTGTTGTGTTGTTGATATCAAAGTGACTGGTGTGTTGTTGATGTTAAAGTAATTGGTGTGTTGTTGATATCAAAGTGTTGATATCAAAGTGACTGGTGTGTTGTTGATGTTAAAGTAATTGGTGTGTTGTTGATATCAAAGTGACTGTTGTGTTGTTGATATCAAAGTGACTGGTGTGTTGTTGATATCAAAGTGACTGGTGTGTTGTTGATGTTAAAGTAATTGGTGTGTTGTTGATATCAAAGTGACTGGTGTGTTGTTGATATCAAAGTGACTGTTGTGTTGTTGATATCAAAGTGACTGGTGTGTTGTTGATATTAAAGTGACTGGTGTGTTGTTGATATTAAAGTGATTGGTGTGTTGTTGATATTAAAGTGACTGGTGTGTTGTTGATATTAAAGTGACTGGTGTGTTGTTGATATTAAAGTGACTGTTGTGTTGTTGATATCAAAGTGACTGGTGTGTTGTTGATATCAAAGTGACTGGTGTGTTGTTGATATTTAAGTGATTGATGAGCTGTTGATTAATTACAGAAACACAATTAATCTGAACAATTCCGGAAAAGTTTGGATGATTCAGCAAAGAGGAGAAACAGTTAATGCTCTGCACTTGGAGTTGCATATTTAAATAACGATAACTCTTACATATTTCCCAGACTGTACTGTCCTGCGAGATAACGTAACATGTGAAAATTATATAAATACTTCTGAATGACTTAAAACATTATTCATAATCTTTTCGATACAACCAAGCGCAAGGAATTTGAAGTTACGTAGTAATTACATAAAAACCTGCATGCTTTATAGAAAGATTGACAGGTTGTGTGTTCATACATTAATGTGAGATATTTGTTTTTGAATTTTGCGCAAAGCTACTCGATGGCTATCTGCGCTGACCGTCCCTAATTTAGTAGTGTAAGACTAGAGGAAAGGCGGCTAGTCATCACCACCCACCGCCAACTATTGGGTTATTCTTTTAGTTGGGGTTGACCGTCACAATTATAGCGCTTCCACGATTGAAAGGGCTGGTATGTTTGGTGCGACCGGGATTCGAACCCGCGACCCTCATATTACGAGTCAAACGCTTCAATATGTCATAAGAAAATAAACGAATAAAGTATTCTGTACATATTTATATCTCGCATTATGGCCCACTGAAAATATTTTTGTTTTGTTTTTCCTAGGATCCCCCGCTCGTACAGCGGTAAGTCTACAAATTTACAACGCTAAAATCAGGTGTTCAATTCTCTTCGGTGAGCTCAGCAGATAGCCCGATGTGGCTTTGCTATAAGAAAACACACTCTTTTTCTAGGATTGATCATGTGGAACATTTCAGAACGTTTCATAGAACCTCTTAGGAGCAATACAAACAGATTTGTTAGCATTTACCGGTGCCCTCTGGTAGCAATATAAGTTACTAAAACCTGAAATAAAGTTAAACAAATGGAAAATTATTGTTGTTTTTTCTATAGTAAAACCACATTGGGCTATATGCTCTGTCTACCGCGGAGATTCGAAGCAGGAATTTAGCGTTATAAGTCCTCAAACTTATTGTTCTCTCATTGGAGGACATGGAAGATTACTTGCGGCCCGGAATGGGCAAGCGTGTTAAGGCGTGCGACTCGTAATCTTAGGGTCGCTGGTTTGCATCCACGTCGCGCCAAACATGCTCGTCCTTTCAGCCGTGGGGGCGTTATAATTTGACAATCAATCCCACCATTCGTTGGTAAAAGAGTAGCCCAAGAGTTGGCGGTGGATGGTGATGACTAGCTGTCTTTCCTCTAGTCTTACACTGCTAAATTAGGGACGGCTAGCGCAGATAGCCCTCGAATAACTTTGTGCGAAATTCAAAAAACAAACAAGATTAACTTGCATGTGTTATTTTTCCTCAGTCTGTGCTTCCTCATTAGATTTGAATGAGTAGCTTAACTTGATGATTCGCTAACTTATTCTCATTATTGTTTTAAGAATCCAGTTAACTGTCTTTGTAATCGGTTTTATTTATGATATGTTAAAAAAGATGTCCCTCATTCGATTAAATTACACTTTACAATATTCCCTTCAAAGTGAAATGTAATATAATCAGATAATTGAGATCATTAGTTTAACAAGACATGCAGATCAGGAGAATCTACCTTAAAAATACTTAAGTAGAAATTATGAAAATGTTTCACGTTAGTTTTCATTGTCAACGTTGATTTTGAACAAAGATTTCAACAAACCTATATGGCAGTAAAGCTAAGTTAATGAGTTGAAACAATTTTTATTTGTCCGAAGGATTCGCTTCATTGGGTCTCAAACTCGACGTTTTGAGCGTGAAAATCATCCATGCATTTAATATTTGATAACTGAAACTAACTGAGTTTGTAATTTATTAAAGAATAAAAAACGGTAAACAAAACTAACAATGATCGTGATGTTAGTGTCTTTTAACAAACACAAATTAGAGTTGTTGTTTTTAATTATAGAATATTAACTGAGTAATATATTTGTAATGCACACAGCTGTTTACTGTGTCAACACTAATTTCCGTTTCTGAAATGTCAAGGAAATATAAGATACAAATATAGCCCAGTTTCTAACTGAGAAACCTTTTTCGTTTGTGTTTTCTAAAACTTGGTCCAATAGAAATCGATCCGAAGAAAAATACAGTATGTGCTTACTCGGATAAGGATTATTTATATCCACTAATAATTTTTTCTCGTGGTTTTATTGATCGAATGGAGGCGGAGATTAAGCTAAAATGTTATACAGTATATATTATAGGCTTACAGCAGAATAACGCTCACCAATCACGCTAAACTGTAATAAATGGTAAGTTTATGTGAGTCTAGTTGTTACGAGTACAGAACGAAACTAAACGAGATATTTTAAGTTGAATAATCTCACAGAGAATGTAAATTGATATTACACGAACATTTTGGTAATTTAAATATCTCTACGAACTAAGCGTGAAGAACAACATATCTTTACAAGTTTAGAAATCAAAAGGTGGAAAGACATCAAAAGTGAAAACGACTAACTTCTGTGAGCTGCAGTCTTCTTAATTTGTTCATTTCGGGTTCTTAATCAGAGGCACGTGCAAAGTAACATTTCAGATACATGTTTTATTTTCTCACAAGTCATTGTATAAGAAATCTTTCTTCAAAACCGTCACTCACTAGCTAAGTTCGACAATGGAAGATAAAAGTTTCCCTGAAAGACTAATTATGTACACAGAACAAGTCTAAGGCCTTAGAAACAAAAACCATAATATTTGTGATTAAAAATCACACTAACTGTACTTTCAATGCCTCTTGAGAAGTGACTTGTGGGAGACAGAATACAGATCTGAAATGTTATAGTTACACATTTCTTGACCGACATGGCCAGGTGGGTTAAGGCGTTCGACTCGTAATCTGAGGGTCGCGGGTTCGATTTTCCGTCGTACCAAATATGGTCGTTCTTTCAGCCGTGGAAGCGTTATAATGTTACGGTCATTCCCACTATTCGTTTGTAAAAGAGTAGCCCAAGAGTTGGCGGTGGGTGGTGATAAATAGCTGCCTTTCCTCTAGTCTTAAACTGCTAAAGTAGGGACGGCTAGCGCAGATAGCCATCGTGTAGCTTTACGCGAAATTTAAAAAATAAACAAGTCCCTAATGGCCATATTTAAAACTACCATTCACTCTAGCATTAGGGTAGAATCAAGGATTACTAGTAAATAAAGACACAAACGCTTTATTCAGATGCTTCAGAATTTAAAAATTAATGAAAAAAAAAGTATAATAAAACATACAGGGCTTTGTGAATTTCAAAACGTCCGATTATAGAAACGCTTGTGTTTTTGTTTATCACTACCAGTTACTTTATTCAAACAACTGAAGGAAGATGGTTTATTCTAACGAAACGGTTTAATTTAACTATATCATTTAGACTGATATGTAAAAAACTTAATCTCTGACGTTGGTATTCTAAGTTTTGTAACGTTTGCTTTTTATTGTTTTTTTAAATTTTGCGCAAAGCTACACGAGGGCTATCTGTGCTAGCCGTCCCTAATTTAGTAGTGTAAGCGTAGAGAGAAGGCAGCTAGTTATCACCACCCACTGCCAACTCTTGGGTTACTCTTTTACTAACGAATAGTGAGATTGACCGTAACGTTATAACGCCCCCATGGCTGAAAGGGCGAGCATGTTTTGTGTGACAGGGATTCGAACCCGTGACCCTCAGATTAGACTCTGTAATAGTCACATGCCTGAAGATTAGCTGTTAGTAATTGAATTTCCTAGTAACACAAAATTACTAGCTTTTGCAAATTATTTCTTGAGAACCAAGCTATCATTTTCTCTCTTTTATTTTGTTTTTCATTTTGTCAGCATATTTAGAAGAAAATAAGTTCGTTTTCATTTCCATTTAAAATGTTGATAATATGCTTTTAACACGTCAACTATTTTGAAGAGAGTATCTTATTGTTAAAATTTATTACTCATAACGGAAAGAAATTATTTCAAATAGATAACAGCATCAAAAGACTTGAAAGAAAGAGATTTAGAAATTCTTTTGTAACCATCATAGTCGTGGATTTCGTATCTGTCTCTTTTATGAGTGGTGACGTCTAATGTTGACTACGTGAACTATCTGGTAATCATCAACGTATTTATTTCACACCTTCTCCACGTGTTTCCCATGTTTCTGAGAGTCAAACATAACAGGATGGTATTTTTTTCCTTTTTTATATATAATTTTCCCCTCTTTTTGCTGATGTCGACTTTACCTTCGATTGGACTGCGTTATTGAAAGGAGATAAGAAGAGTGTAATACACCCCGCGGAAATCCAGCACGATCCACGAATTTCAAATCTGATTTCACAACTGCCTCTCAACCCCCACCCCAACCCCCTTGAGGCATCAAATTTGCTGTGTGTACAACGACACGGAAAATCACATCTGTCAGTGTCTACATTCTAGAAGGGGAAGAAACCGTGTTGCTACTCTTACATATGAATGCTCGGGTTTAATGTAGCTTGTGTTGAATTGGAAACGGCTTTATAAACCAAGCTTTTTCTTGTCTCAAAACGGAGTGTAAGAAATTTCTCGTTGCAAAGATGGGAAGAGAGTGTTATCTGTTTTCAGTTTTCCATTTATCAATATCTAGTTTAACGTTTCCATTTTTAGAACTTGAAGATAAGAACAGTTTCTTTCTCCTAAAAGTAAGTAATTATGGAGATTTTATTAGCATCGGAATTTAAGATAACAACGATTTATTCTGTAATTAGATGAAACGAACATGAAAAAACAAACAAACATATTCGTTTCACAAAGAGTTAAGTGTGATTTAATAGAATCTTATTCAATTGAATTTATGAACACGCATTTTGCCATTGGACTTCCTAATTAGGTATACCCGAGTAATTTTATTTTGGAAACGTTTAAAACAACTTCTATCGTGATGATTTGTCTTAACGCCCCCCAGTGGCTCAGCGGTATGTCTGCGGACTTGTACGCTAAAATCCGGGTTTCGATACCCGTGGTGGGCAGAGCACAGATAGCCCATTGTGTAGCTTTGTGCTTAATTCAAAACAACAACAACAAATTTGTCTTAACATGTGTACAAAACACAATTTTTCAATAATTGCAGGATATTATGTTCCTACTTCACTAATTTAAAACATTCACACAATTATGGACTAAAAAATATTTTAAAAACACTGAAAGTTTAGTACCTTAAAGGTTTCTGTTGTAATTCATTATAATTGTATTTAATTGTCCCATAATATTTTTGTAATAAGTTTCAAGTTAATTAATCTTAAGTTATCGAAATTTTTCAACTCTGATTATTTAAAATACGTATTTGTAAAGTTTTATATAAGTAAAACGCTCATGAATATATAATTTTTCAGGGTTATATTTTTAACGACGCAGGACAAAATTAGGTTAGTCGCTATATTTATAAAATATTAAACCATACTCGCCGGTTATTAATGTTAAAGAAGTGTAGACATTCAGTCTCTTTATATCTCACCCTGGTGGCCAAACACTGCGTCACAGAGTGCCTTTTTCATGGTCATTTTTCCTTTATTATCTTTCATGTAACCTCCAGTTTTCGAGGTTCTTTGTCAATGTTGCAGGATTTTTAAATCTTCATGTATAACAGAATAGACGGAGAGAAAAAGTCCAACAGACACAACAATTCCTCGCTGGTTGACACAGCTGTGAGGCAGATATAGACCCATTCTATAGGCTTATGTGTGTGTGTTTTCTTATAGCAAATTCGCATCATGCTATCTGCTAAGTCTACCGAGGGGAATCAAACCCTTGATTTTAGCGTTTTAAATCCATAGACTTACCACTTTGGGGGCAAACTGGAGAAAGTTTCACCTTTAAAAAGTGCTCGGATTGTAGGGTTTTGTGTATTTGTCTTAAACTGATTTTTTTGTCTACGTGTTTTCCTAACATCATGAAGAAATGACTTATCTTATATCTCCTTCATCTGATTTAGGAAACGATTTACGGATAATAACCCATTTTAAAACTCCTTCACGTGATTTAGGGAATAATATACGAATGATTATATATTTAAAAACGGCTGGTATGGATAGAGAAAGCACTAATAGAGGAGCGAACAACGTTTTGACCTTTTTCGGTCATCGTCAGGTTCATAAAGAAAGGGTTACTGAGCGATAGCTGACCACATGTTTGAAGGGTGTTGTGTAATTGAGTGTAGGAATGTAGAGGGAGTGCAAAGATGTTTGATTATATTTATTAATATAGGTATAAAGGTGTTCCTTTGTATTAGTTTATTTTGGGCTTGAGTTGTTGTAAGGCTTTTTTAATTTTGCGTTTGTTCATGTTTGTTTCTTTATTTAGTATTTGGGTGTTTTTTATGGCTATGTTGTGTTTATTTGATTTGCAGTGTTCGAAAACGTGTGAAGGTGACTTTTTATGTTCTTTGAATCTGGTTTCCATTTTTCTACTTGTTTCTGCAATACAAAAGTCGTGACAGTTATCACATTGTATTTTATAAATAATGTTGGTGTGATGTTTGTCAGTGTAGTTTTTACATAGTATAGACCTCAGTTTTGTGTCTGGTTTTTGAATAAATTTAGTATTAACTGGAATGTCATTAGTTTTTGCCAAATGTTGGTTATTTTTCTGCTGATGTCAGGAATATATGTTATGCAGCAGTATATGGTTTCGTGATTTTTTAATTCGTGGAATATATTTACTTCTGTTAGTTGGCTTTGCTTTTTGTCTCGGTGTATACGTATAACGTTTTCTACGGTTTGTGGAGGAAACTTATTGATGTTGATGAAGTATTGTTTTATTTTGTGCAATTCATTGTTAATTTTTCTGTTGTGGCAGATCTGTTTGTCCCTGTAGTTCCTAATGTTGATTTGGTTTATGTTGCGTTGTACAAGTCCGCAAATCTCTGGTTTGATTCAGCATGCAAGTTGATGGTCTAGGTTCATTTTTTTGTTTCTGTAAGTCACGTAGTTCTTTGTATTTTGTGTTCAACATGGCTTTAAGTAGTTTTTTTTCTGTACATTTTGAATAATGTTTGTGTATGTATTAAAATGTTTTGATAGTTTTACCTTTACAAAGTTAGGGGTTAGTTGTTCCTTTCTACATAGTTGAATGAAATAGATGTCATTTCTTCTATTGATAATTCTTTGGTTTAAGTTTCTTTTAATTTTTTTACGATCATATGAGCGTGTACTCTTAATAGTGATGTAATGTATGTTTGTTCAGACATAATGGTTACATAGATAAGTACAAATACATAAAGAAAACGCAAAGACTTACACTTCTCATACAATCACGTGGTGAAATAATAGTCCGTGATAACGAGAAAACCCACTTGTAGAGAAAAAATATATATGTAAAAACATCTGGTATGGGTTGTGAAAATTTTTATGTAGAGAAGCGAACAGCGTTTTTCTCTCCTCTACTAGTGCTCTTTCTACCCATTCCAGCCGTTTTTAAGTACATACTTTTCTCTACAAGTGGGTTTTCTCGTCATTACGGAATATACGAATAATGATCCATTTTATACCTCCTTCGCCTGATTTAGGGGCCCGGCATGGCCAAGAGTGTTAAGGCGTGCGACTCGTAATCCGAGGGTCGCGGGTTCGCATCCCCGTCGCGCCAAACGTGCTCGCCCTTTCAGCCGTGGGGGCGTTATAATGTGACGGTCAATCCCACTATTCGTTGGTTAAAGAATAACCCAAGAGTTGACGGTGGGTGGTGATGACTAGCTACCTTCCCTCTAGTCTTACACTGCTAAATTAGGAACGGCTAGCACAGATAGCCCTCGAGTAGCTTTGTGCGAAATTCCAAAACAAACAAACTGATTTAGGAAATGATATACGGATGAATACCCATCTTCTTCACTTTATTTGCGAATATTGTATACAAATAATAACCCATATTATACCTCCTTCACTCGATTTAGGAAGTAATGTATGGATAGTGACCCATTTTATACCTTTTTTACTTGATTTAAGAAATGATATATATAATGACCCCTTTTCTAATTTCTGAGGTGTATATTAAAGGTGTGTGTGTGTGTTTTTCTTATAGCAAAGTCACATCGGGTTATCTGCTGAGTCCACCGAGGGTAATCGAACGCCTGAGTTTAGCGTTGTAAATCTATAAACTTACCACTGTACTAGCGAGTAGCGTATATTAAAGGAGAACTGAAAACAATAATAGCAAATTGCCTTTCACCTGTAACAAATCTAATGAAAAAAAATTATTTTAATCACTTTATAGAGGGCGTCTTTTTATCGTAAGCTAAATGAAAGGCAAGCGATAAGTTCTTTAAACACTTAACGAATATAATAGACTAGAGCCCATCTACTTCCACCTGGTCAAGCTAGTATGACGACAACGATATTGTAAAAGAAAAGAACTCTTTAAAACATTCCCAAATCAGCACTAGTTCAGTCTTTTAAACTCTTTATGTGTTATTACAACTTCGTTCTGAATCGCATTTTCTTTTCTTTTGAACTCCAGTCCATATCTGTCAAACTGCGAAATTTAATGCCTACTAAAACTATTGTCTTGACAGATTCAACGGGAGGACATTTCAACAACGTATGGAATAAAAACTTGGCATTATCCCTGACTAGAATATAGCACGATCCTCTTTCAATCAGGAAACTTCAGTTCGAATCCAGACCTCCTTCATATAAAAAAAAAGTTAATTGCCAAACTCTCCTGAAAAAGGTGTTGACAAAATAATAGCTTTGGGGTTTGCAGTTGTATATCAATGCAAGAGAGAAGTTTACAGAAATGGAGACTATGGGTTCAAGAAGGCTAGGAGTGAATAGTCGAAACCCTTATTTGTATCGCTTAAAAATATGCACTAATATGCGGCTGTTGAAAATATAGAACTAGCAACTAATGTTTTATGTACGAGCTTCATGTTTAGAAGGAAGAAGTTTACAGCAACGTGAAGAACAAAAAAGGCACATATCTCAAGAAAACATGGTAGAAAATGTAATGACATTTGAACAATGTTACGGACACTATAAAATGATAGTGATTTGAATATGAAGAATTTATTAGGCAGCACGTATCGAAGTAGCACATTTAAGGAAGAATATCTCGGGCGAAAAAGAAACGTTTTGAAGTTGGAGAAGATGGGAGTGGTCAATGTGGACAATAAAAAATTTGTACTTCATTTCTGAGAGCTTATATACTTTAGACTTACTGCATAGAAATAACGACATTTTCATCGTCTTGCTGAAGGCAGTTTTTGTTTGTAAATCCTACAAGAGATAAAGACCATAAGAACATATCTATCTTCTAACAACAACTATTTATAGGTTCCAAATGGAAACTGATTTACAAGAGAAAAGTAAACGTGTGCTGCTGTGCAGTTTGTTAAATAAATAAAATGAGTGTGAAAGGTTGCACCACAAACTATGTTTGGATTTATATCACCAGCGCCACCCCTCCCCACTGGCACAGTGATATGTGTGCAGACTTATAATGCTGAAAACTGAGTTTCGATACCTGTGGTAGGCAGAGCACAGATAGTCCTTTGTGTAGCTTTGTGCGTATGAACAAACAATATATCGCCAGTAAAATAAGTCAGTTTACACGGAAACGTACGATGTTATTAAACGTAGTAATTTATAAACAGCTCATTGTTAAATCTATTTCATGTTATATATTTATCTGCAAAAGCAAAAAACAACAATCACAGGCACACAAAACAACATACAAACAAAAATATAAAAAAATGTTTTTCTAGTTGTAGGCGAAAGTTATAATTAAAGTGTTATAAGCATTGATTTGTCTGACACGTGTAAAGGAAATACAGAAATAAAACATCATGTACATATTTGATTTGGTCTGTTTTACGATGTTTTGATCTGTTTCAAAATATTTTGGTCTGTTCTAGAATGTTTTGGTCTATTACACATTGTTTCGGTTTATTCTAAAATGTTTTTATCTGTTCATGAATGTTTCGGTATATTCTCAAATGTTTTGGTCTGTTATAGAATATTTTTGTCTATTATAAAATACTTCGACATGTTCTCAAATGTTTTTGGTATGTTGTAAAAGGTTTTAGTCTGTTTTAGAATGTTTTGATCTGTTTTAGAATATTTCGGTCTATTATAGAATTTATTGGTCTATTTTAGAATGTTTCGGTCTATTCTAGAATATTTTGGTTTATTATAGAATTTTTTATCTATTCTAGAATGTTTTGGTCTGTTATAAAATATTCCGATCTATTATACAATGTTTCGGTCTATTGTAGAATGGCTTGTTCCATTCTAGAATGTTTCAGTCTGTTCTCGAATGTTTTCGGCCTGTTCTTGAATGTTTTTGTGTGTTTTGGAATGTTTCGGTCTGTTCTAGAATATGTCGGCCTATTATACAATTTTTCTAGGATATCTTGGTATATTCTGGGATGTTTCGGCGTGTTTTCGAAATTTTTGGTCTGTTCTAAAAGGGTTTGGTCTGTTTTATAAAGTTTTAATATGTTTTAGAATGTTTCGGCCTGTTCTATAATATTTTGGTCTCTTCTAAAATGTTTCGACCTGTTTAAAATGTTTTGGTCTATTCTACAATTTTTGGTCTGTTCTAAAAGATTTCGGTCTATTCTACCAATAGAATACTTCAATTAGTTATGTACATAAATTTTATTAGATAATATAACGCAGATTTCGTGAATTACAGGACCTGACGTGGCCTGGAGGCTAGGGCGCTTGTGTTGCAATTGATTTCAGCTGTCAGAGCGTTATAATGTGACTCTCAATTCCGTTTTTCGTTGGTAGAGAGTAGATCAAGAGTGGGTGGTGTTGACTAGTTGACTTCTATCTAGTTTATTACTTCTAAATTAATAACAGCTAGCGCAAATAATTCTACAGTAGCGTTGTGCGAAGTCCAACAAACAAACATTCGTAATTATATAAAAAAACAACCGAATAACCTAAGACTATTTTGTATTACACTATGACACATTCTAGAAAAATATCATATCATAATAATAGCGTTAATTTAACATTTCCTGTCATTATTTAACAGTATTAGCCTATTTAAGTTGAACATATTCAGTATTATAATACAGAATAGCTTCAATTAACATTATGCATTTTACACTGTATTATATTCTGTTAATCTTCGAAAGAATTGCTGTTATTAGTTTTTAATATTGCTAAATTTAAACTAATCTTTACACGTTGCTGTTATACACGTTTTATAATACACAATTAGGGTTGAATATTTGATAAATGTTCGACGTTGCAAACGTTTAACTTGTATACGAAAACGTTTGGTTGTGTAAGTATTTTAAACCTGGAACGTATGTGTAATATTCAGTGTTGTTGTCCCAAACAGTGTGTGATTATGCTCGAAACTGCTATGTTATTTTGTGTCAATTAATATTCAGTACAGGCCCGGCATACTACTGATACTAAATACATAAGTACAGTCATGTTGTATATATTACTACAATAAACTTTTGATACTAAATACACAAATACAGTCATGTGGTGTATATTACTGCAACAAACTGTTGGTACAAAATATATAAATTTAATCACTTGTTGCTTACAAGCAAATCGAACAGTAACTTCATGTCTTCAACGGATATTAGAAACGAAGTCTTTGTATTTGGTATTTAACTGTATTTCAATATCTCCTTCGATAGATAGAAAGTGGGCCCAGCATGGTCAGGTGGGTTAAGGCGTTCGACTCGTAATCTGCAAGTCACAGGTTTGAATTCCCGTCCTACCAAACATGCTCTCCCTTTCAGTCGTGAGTTTGGTATAACGTTGTAGAAAATCCCATTATTTGTTGGTAAAACAACAGCCCAAGAGTTGGCAATGGGTAGTGATGACTATTCAGTTCCCTTTAGTATTTCACTGCTGAATTAGGGACAGCCAACGCAAGTAGCTCTTGTGTAATCGTGCGCGAAATTAAAATAATAAAAAATCTATCGTCACTAATTTTGAAGTGATGAATCAGAGGAAAAACAAATATATTCCACTTCGCCCCAGTCTGTGAATTTGACAGGTTATAAAATTTTGAACATATATATGCAAAAACGGCTCGTTTGGGTTGAGAAAATATTTTACATAGAAGAGCGAACAACGTTTCGACCTTCTTCGGTCATCGTCAGGTTCACAAAGAAGGAGGTAACTGACCGGAAGCTGACCACATGTTTCAAAGGGGTTGTGTAACTGAAAGTTGGAATGTAGAGGGCGGTTTTAGATGTTTGAATATATAATTTTATTTATTTTATTATATTAATATAGGTATAAAGGCGTTCCTTTATATTGGTTTATTTTGGGTTTAAGTTGTTGTATAAGTAAGGTTTCTTTAATTTTGCGTTTGTTTATGTTTGTTTCTTTATTTAGTATTTGGGTGTTTTCTATGGTTATGTTGTGTTTATTTGAGTTGCAATGTTCGAAAACGTGTGAAGGTGACTTTTTATGTTCTTTGAATCTTGTTTCTATTTTTCTACTTGTTTCTCCAATATAGAAGTCGTGGCAGTTATCACATTGTATTTTATAAATAATGTTGGTGTGGCGTTTGTCAGTATAATTTTTACATAGTATAGACCTCAGTTTTGTTACTAGTTTTTGCCAAATGTTGGTTATTTGTCTGCTGATGTCAGGAATATACGGTATGAAGCAGTATATGGTTTCGTGATTTTTGATTCGTGAGATATATTTACTTTTCTTGGTTGATTTTGCTTTCTGTCTAGGTATGTGCGTGTAATGTTTTCTACGGTTTGTGGAGAAGACTTATTGATGTTGATGAAGTATTGTTTTATTTTGTCTAATTCATCGTTAATTTTATCTGGTGAGCATAGTTTTATGGCTGTGTTTATTTGGTTTTTTAGTATGTTGTATTTTTGTTTTGTTTCATGTGCTGAGTCCCAAGGAATGTATAGTCCAGTATGGGTGATTTTTCGGTGGATTTCTGTTTTGAATTGTGTGTCGGTTCTTGTAATTTTGAGGTTAAGAAATGATATTTGATTGCTTTCTTCTTGTTCACATGTGATGTTAATGTTGGGATGTATAGAGTTAATGTGATTTTAAAAAATTAAGTGTGTGTTCTGTAGATGTAAATCCCGCAACCGTGTCATCTACATATCTGTACCAGTATAGGGGCGGATGTAATGTTGGCTAGAACTGGTGATACTGGGTTGCCCATGCTTAGGCCATTTGTTTGTATTTAGTTTTGGTTGTTGAACATGAAGTTTGTCTTTATCGTGGTGAATTCTATGAGGGTTGCTAATTGATTGCTGGGAATGTCTATAGTTGGGTTAGGGTCTCGGATATAGAGTTCTACAAATCAACGAATAGTGAGATTTACCGTTTCATTATAACAACCCCACAGCAGAAAGGGCGAGAATGTTTAGTGAGATGGGGACATTCGTTTAACAATTGAAATAGGCCTAGGATTTCACTTCTTATTAATTTGTATGAGTAGTCCGTTTATAAAAAAGTGAAGATTTTAGAACAAGGTTCGCCGCTATGAGCTTCATGCATTGTCATGCTATGTAGATGCTGTTGATAGTACAGATTTGCGAGTTTTGATTTTATTGATGTACATTTGGACAACTAAGCAGAATATGTGCGTGAGAAAGAAAATCATAAAGGTAATAACAATGTATTTTGAAGACGGCTGGTATTGGTATTGGAACTTTATTTTAATTAAAGTTTTAATACCCATACCAACATTCAACGTTTCGATCTTCTTAGGTCGTCTTCAAATTATGATCTAAGAAGATCAAAACGTTGTTTTGTACTTTATTTTAATTAAAGTTTTAATACCCATACCAACATTCTTCAGAATATATTTTTACTTGAAGTGAGAGTCCCCCGTTAGTACAGCAGTAAGTCTTCGGATTTACAACGCTAAAATCAGGGGTTTGATTCCCCTCGGTGGACTTAGCAGATAGCCCGATGTGGCTTTGCTAAATTAAAACACATACATACATACTTCAAGTGAGTTTCTCGTTATCATAACAGTCATGACTACAACTTGAAACTGCACTTCATTTCCAAGACTGACCTTACACGATTTTAATCCTTCAGTCTTCTCTGCAAAATTTAAATAATGATACAACTAAATTCTTCTCTACGAGTGCTTTCTCTACCCATACCAGCCGTTTTTGTATATATATAACTAATTTCTATTTTTTTTTTCGTTATCAAGTTCATTGTGTTGGTTGTAGGTAACGCTGCCGTTTCCAACAAATGATTGTCAGATGAAATGACTGAACTCAGACAATATTTCAATTATTTTTGAAACGTTAGGACTTTTTTACAACCAAGACATTATAAGGTACTTATAAAAATAGTGAGATTTAATCTAATATATACTTTTTAACACAGTGTTAATTTTAGAATTTAAAGTAATATTTAACTTCTGCAACATCTTAGTTTACACCACTTACTAAGTTGGGCCTAATATAGTGTTGAAGTTAGAGACTTCATTAAACTAGTTCCACCACTCTTAGTACTAGTAGTAATACTTGTTGTTACTAATATTATTGTTACTGATATTAGTAAAATAAGTTAAAACTTTAGAAGCATAGATTTAAGATAAAACAGTCTGGTGTTGGAGCATGTATTATTAAATTTATTTTAGGTGTACAGTTGAGGAAATGTTATAGACGTTGGAATGGTTTCTAATATTTTCTTTTTATTGCATTTAACATATAAGTTGTGTTTTACAAATTTTTGGTAATGGAAACTGAGTTTCACTCATTGTACATCCTTACTTAAACAGACTGTGTGGATCTTTGACGTCTGTATTGTCACATGGTTAATGGCATGGACAGTTTTAATTTTTTAAGGCTCTAAATTATAAAAATAGCCAAATTTATAAAAACAAATCCAGTACCTACAATTTTTGGCGAAATAATGATGCTGAACTTTCAAACGTTTGCTTTGTTCTTTTGAGTTAGTTTAAACTGAAAATTTAATATGTATTATCACACAGAAGTAGCAAATGTTTTGTATAATACTTTCAAATAAGTTTCTTTTTCAGTTTATCTTGTATGTTAGGCAAAAAGTTAAACTTATAAGGTAGGTATTAAGATTGTGCAGTAGGCAAAAACAAACTTAACAAACAGCTATATTTCTAAGACAGGCAAAATATTAAATACAGGGACAAAAATATTTAATTAGTTTTGGCACTACTATATGTGTATGGCAATGTATCTTTCATGTACAATAAATTATAAGAGCATTTTATGTATTAAGATACTTTCTTTGGCCCTTTTTTTTCAATTTGAATTACAAAACTTTAGTGCTAATTGCCTAAAATTTGTAGTTCCCATTTGAATTGAAGTCTTTCTTACCTTTACTTTTTATTTCAAAAAGGAAATGCATGCAATTGTAAATATTTCAGTGAAAACTTTTGAATTATTATATTTTATTTCTTTAAGTTATCAAATTTCAGATTTTGGGACACATGTTTCAAAGTCTATGGTATGATTATTTTACAGTACTATTTGCATCCTCTTACACCATTTATTACAGTACTATTCACATCCTCTTACATCATTTACTCTAGGAATAAGATGATTTGATTCCAGACCACTCATTCTTCTCCAAACATTGGGCTGCACAGGAAAACAATAAAAAAATTTTCCCATCATTGTCTCTTTCATTTCTTCTGTGTACAATTGTTCTGACACCTGACCACAATTTTCTTCCTTCTGAGGCATCTTGTTATCTGATTAGTACTGCTTCCTTTTGTGACAGTCAGACCATCTTTTGATGCATGATCTTCTTCCTCTGAAACTTGTCTCATTTCTCATTGACCAGTTTGATTTATTAACTCATCTGACTAACTTTCCTTTTATGGGTGTTGACACATTTTATCTTTTTCACTTTATCTTCCATCAATTTCACCATTTTATTGCTTTTTATCTCTAGCCATTGGTATTTCCTAGATTTGTTTATATTCTTTATAAGCTTGGATGTGAAGGACCTTCAAGATGTTTATTTCACATTCCTTGAACAGTATTGCAGTTTTATTTGCCTCTGGTTGCCATTCTTCATTGTTCACAAAGAGTTTAAGGAGGTGAATTGTTAATTATTTTTCTTTTGGAGCTAGCTCTTTCACTTACCTTATTTTTGTACATATATCTGTACTTGAGATGATGGATATGCTTTGTGGCTAGTGTCATCTCATAAGGATTATATCCTTCTCTTTAAATCTTTGAGTAGAGAATAACAGGTAGTGTTAAGTCCATAGGCTCCTTCTCAGTGTCCACTATTGAGATAGGATTTGTGTGAGACTGCTTTGTAAATGTTTATATTTTACCTTTCAAACAATGTTGATTTTTGAAAAAAACAAAACAACAGTATGGGTTAGAGCATTCAATCCTTACTTATAATGACCTACAGTCCAGTTTTATCAGTGTGGGATCTTATGTGAATGTGACGATTCCAATTTGGGTTAAACATCTCACCATCATTTTTCCCTAGGGAAGTTCTTTCCATCCCTTTTCATCTTTGTAGTAAAGATGTTTCCCTGGTCCCAAGTTGTTTGGGAGGTTGGTATAGAGCCTTTCTGGTCAGTGGAATCTCACTAGTATGAAGCTGAGTGGAAGTATAACTGGGATATTTATTTGGAAATGTAGCACAGGCTACCTTGTATACTAAGAACTAGACTATTATGAGCTATGAAATTATGTTGTATGTCTAACTTGTTATGATATCAGTTAGATAACTAATGACATATTATCTGTACAAAGTAATTATAAAAAAGAAAAGTCCAATATAAACATTAGAAGACTGAAGTGAAATTATGCTAATAAAAAATAATGAATGCAGTCTTAAAGTTAAAAACCAAGTTACTTGGATGTAATCTAATAAGAAGCTTCCAAGGTACTGATTAGATTTTAAAAATTAGTCTTTGTATAAAATGTGTAGCTTACTAGTAATTATGCTACTGATGTTTGCACTCAAAATCTAGAATTTCAAAATGTTAGAAATGAGCTTTTTTTTTGTATCACTAATGTGTATGTCCTTGTTTAACAGAACTGTTATGGTATGTGAAGTGTTGTGTACTGACATCATTCTTTAGTAAATACAACTTTAGTACACTTTTAATTATTTTTAAATTTCAATAAAATGAAAAAGTTTCTGGGAAAAAATGTGCTTTTAATGCAATAGTGTATTTCAGTACAAGATATACATCAAGTAAGGAACTTTAGTTGACATTTGTTATGCATCAAATGATTACCTTTAAATTCAGAACCAGCCTAATTTACTGAAAACTTGTCATTTTACTGACAGGTATTTTTATTTACACTGATTTAAAAATCAGTAACCAATTTTTGGCTAGGAAGTTTGTTAGAACATTTTAAACATATTTTTGAGCTTTGTGAAATAAGAAAAGTTAACATAAATTGTTCCTCATGTATACAATTTTAAATTCTGCAGAAAATGACAAAAAAGGGAAAGAACATATGTGTTGGAGAAGAGTTACGTATTGCAGTAACTTTAGCATTAAAGAAGTTCATGGTTAATGAAGATCAGAAAGGTAAGGTGTCAAAGCAAGTGCATGCATTGTGATGGATAGTGCTTTACTGATAAGACATTTCAAAATAATGAGCAAATCAGCTTGTACAGAAATATATCAATATTTATCTTTTTTTGGAAAATGTGTATACATGTTACAAGTAACAAAGTTCTTTATTGAATAGTAGGCACTGTCAATATATAATTATTATACATATTTTAATATTTTAATTGTCAGTTATATTTTTATTTCTCTAAGATTGTACAGTTGACTGTCTGACCATAGTAATTTATATGTAATGCCATGTTAGGAGCAATCATTTAGTGTTATATAACATTGTAATTGCACAGTTGAGCCCTGGCAAGTGTATCTTGTTTTGAATGCGTGTTTTTCAATTACTCTTAGTTCATTCATGGGAACTGGGGATCTGAAAATCAGAGCTGTGCTTCATGTTCACTGTTAAACCCTATTGTTTCCAAAACGTACTTCTGCTGCCATTTAAATCTGCATATTCCTCAAAGATTGCTTTGCTTATCTAAGCATAGCCCTTGCATGCTCCAGTCTTTTATACCCCACTTAAATGCCCTTGGCAATATCTAATATGCAAATCTCTCCATTCACACCAATGTGCCCTCTATTCTGGTACTGTATATAAGCACTTCACTCAGATAATGTAATCACTTTTTCTTGTTAAAACATTGGTCATGGTTTACTCTGAAGTACAATGCCTCATTTCTTTGTGCATTGCAATTTGTGCATCACCTTGTGGTTTTATTTTCTCATATAATTGTAATTTCTATAAAAAACTTAGATATGGTATATGCAGATATCTTGTCAATATAGCAGCTAATCCAACTTCCTTTGTTATCTAGTGCTCCTTTACATTTGGGGGGGTCACTCTCAGTTAGGCTGTCCATGTTTGTTTCTGTTGGAAGATGGAGACATACATTTGGTCTGAGGGTTTTTTCTTCTGAAGTTGCTTTTTTTTTTGTTGATCTTGGTTATTCTGGTGAGAAAATGGACTCCATTTTTCTGATGCATTTCTTTCTTCAGTTGTCCTTTCATGAGTCCAATTTTGATCAAGCACCTCTTCTTTTTTTCAGTTAGTCACTTGGGTTTATGAGATTTTGTGGCTTTCCACTGTGCTCTTGAGTCTACTCATCTACACCTCCCTTGGTGGTAGATTGGTTAGGGAGACTATTAAGTTTTCCTCCTTCATCTGATATTCCTGATTTATGCTGGGAGATTTATTGCTTTGATTATAGGGTGCGATAAATAGATTTTGCACCCTTGTTTGTGTGTTTGTGTGCTGTGGCTTTCCATCTCCTGGTGATCATATATTCTGACTCCACAGGCTAAAATTATTTCTTTTCTAGTTGTGTGAGGTTCCAGGATGGTTTATGTGATCACTTTGAACCAATCACATTTTCTTGTATTTGTTTGATCCTTACACTTGCTCTGTGATGTTTATCTATCCCAAAAATTGTTGACAACCCATCAATGGTCCCCATATCAATTTTGGACAAATGAAATCTTCTACTGATTTGTTTCTTGGTCAGAATGACTGCTTCTGTTCCTTTTCTAGAAATACCTTTGTGTGCTACATGTGGTTTCTTCTTTTTTTTAATCACTTGATGTTTGCAGATGTTCCAGAGGCATTGTATTGTGAATTAACATCACCTGTTTACTTTTTGTTGTTGTGACTTCTAAATCTTCTTTAGTTCTAGCAGCTGAACAGATTCAGACCTTGGTTTAGAGCCATTCTTTTTTGGGCCAACTGACATCAGCAGTGTTGGTCTCTGCCTTGGTGTGTGTATGTGTGTGGGACTAGTTAGAGTAAAGTTTCAACTATTGATGGACACTTGAAATTGTCCCAGTATCTTTACTGGAGGTCAGTGGGTACTTCAGGTTCTGGTATTGAAGCTGGTCTTTTATTCAATTTTCCATTTCCATTATCCTTCCAACCTGTGGCATTTCCACCACCACTTGAACAGTGGGAGTTGGTTTTTGTTTTACAGCTATCAGAACTACTGGTCATGGGGGCTGTAGTGATAGTTTATTTTGTTCTTTTGGGGAGTTATTCCTGTTTATATGGTGTGCCTGGGACAAGGGGAAATTGGTGGATGATTAGTGTTCTTTCTCATCTTAACACATTTTTTTTTATCTTCCCAGGTCTATGAATGTCCAAGTTTAAGCTTGCTGAGTCATTTTTCCACATTCACATGATGAATTCATTTTGCCTTTAGTTATGTTTTGTTCATGGATCTGGCCTTTGGTCTAATGTCAGCACCATGTCTTATGCTGAGGTGTACAGATTTTCACCACATTTTAAGCCCAGCTCAGCCTCCTTCAATCCAACTCTAGGGTAGGCAGGCTCTTACTTGAAGGTTTGTGGGCTTCTCTCAAATCTGACTTTTTGGGGTGAGGATACATAGCTAACTTTCAGTAGTTCCAGTGCAACTAATGGATCTAGAACTTCAATACACTGGATCTTTCAGTCTCTTTCATCAGGAGCAACATCTTAATTTTAGAGTAGAAATTGGTTTGGATTAACCCTAGTATAAGCACATATGTGTGTTTGTATCTGTCTATCTATCTATCTATATATATGTGTATGTGTGTGTCCCAGGTTTATGAGGTGTGCATATTAAAGGTCATGTAATACAGGGTATATGAATAGAGGACAAATCTTCATTCTACATCAGTAATTTAGATCTTTTTTGCTGTTCAACAGGCAACAGTGTAAGGTCTATATCTCTTCTAGGGGAATATTTTCATAAGATGTTTCATCAATTACACAGTGAACTCTTTCAATGATGAAGACTTACATTCTCATGGTTTTTATTTTTTAAATTTGGTTCTTTCTTTGTGGGGCTTATTACAATCATAATAGTCACTTTTTTTTGCAACTTTTTTCCTGGGGTGATGAATTTTTTAGCAGATTGTTAGTCTCAGTCCCTACTTTTTCTTGATCAAATGGTTTCTTCATTGTGAGGTTTTCCAATATCTTTGCTCTCAGCTCAAACCACCAATGATCACTTTTGCCTCTCATTCATACTCTCAACTGCAAGCTTTGAAGTCTTAAGTACTTTATCCTCAGGTTTGGGTGGTAGATGTATTCAGTCCTGATTGGATGGTATTGCATATCTATTGTTTTACCCCAAGTCATTTCTTACTCAGAATTCTAGCTATGTTTCAGTCCCCTGCTTGTGAACTGTTACTAGCTCCAGATTTGCAAGCCTAACCATGATTTCCTCTTCTATAGTATCTCCCTTTTTGGCTATCTTTATTGAGGCATTCTGCACCAAGACTTTTCCAGGCTCATTGGGGTTTAACATCTAAAATTACCTGAGATGTGCCTCACAAGGAGTTTCTACCCACTTTACTAGATGTGTCCACCGTATCTTGTTTTCACCAGTTTTTACTTGGGTATAGTTTTATCTCCTATTGTTTAGGCCAGATAACTTTTTTAATTACTCTTAGTTATTTTAAATATTGCAAGGTTTTGGACTTTGCAGTATTATCCAACATTCTTTCCAAATGGCCATTCAAGTACTGAATCAGAATATTATGGTGGTCTTACATGTCTTGTCTCAACAGCCAATTGAACCTTGAGCCTCACGTACCATATATCAACTTTCCCTTAATGGGTATTTTTGCTTCTGTTGGTATGCTGATGTCACAGGTTGGAGTTATTGATTTATTTGTAGGACTTTTTATCTCTTCCCCTTAGGTCCTGCTATACCCTCATATGCCTTTTCTAAGTTTCTGTCAACCAGGAAAGGAGATACATACCTCTCCACAGTTCTTTTGCCATCTGTTTCTCACCTCTACAGTCAATTGCTCACTGACGATTTGTTTTGTCCTGTCAGGCCTGGAAGTCTTATGTGGCTTACTCTACCTCATTTTGTGGTGATAGTTTTGACTGTTCCTTTGGATCCTTCAATTTCCTGACATTATCCTGAACTCCTTAGAGGTGGATTTGCAAATATCTGTATTGCATATTCTGGACTTTACAGGTGAGCAATCTTCTGAATTACGTCTTACCACATTCAGCACATTTATGTCTTTTTCTGCCCATTTCATTTATCCAATAAGGGACATTCTTAGGACCAGTATTTGGACTTCTCCCATTGCTTTACTCTTGCATTCTTTACACATTCTGGCAACTTTTTTCTGGGAGTTTTCCACTGCTTCCCTACCTCCAATGACCATTTTAACAACGTATGCTGGATTATAAGGAAGAGGAGGCTGTTCTTTTGTTAACATCTTGTCTCTCTATTTTCAAGTGTTGCCCAGACAGGTGTGCCTTTATCAGTCTTATTCCATACTAACAACCAATTTGAGTATTATTCTGGTTGCAACAGGCTCTGTAGAAATGATATGTTCAGTAAGACTAGGCACTTACCAATTGGTATTATCATATTATTATGGACTGCTACTAATGGACTATCTTGAGTAAAGCTAAAGAGGATTGATTCTGTCTGTCCCTGCCTGTCGTTGGATTGAATAAATTGGGGTCAGTTTATCTTTAAAAGCTTAGGGAATTTAGTTTGCATATTGCACTGTTCCTCAGGGCTCTCTGAGGTGCATTATCCTCCAGATTATGCTAGTGGAGCAAGAGAGTTCTAACCACTCCCTGTTTCTAGTTGTTTGGGTGATGTAAAGAGACTTTTCCTTCAGAGTAGGTGTTTCTCCACTCTTAGAGAAGAGGGCAAAATTGTGGCCCTCATATTTGGGTCATTGGATGTTTTTCCCACACATCAGTAGGAGCAGTACCATTTTTTGAGGGGGATTACTCATAATACCAATTCAAATTTGACACTACACTACCTGGTTGGGGTGTGTATGGCCCTTCATTTTGATCAATGCCAGTTTAGTATATTGTTTGTAGAAGGAGCTCTGTTTTATCCTCGTAATTTCGAATGTGAAGTTGTTCCATCCTAGATTCTTGGTTGAGCACAGCATTCCTCATCCTTTCCATAATTCTAGGGGCAAGAAGAATGCTTCTTACCCAGTTGGTTGTGGGAATGAGGATGAATGTTCATAATTCCAGACAAAATGAGTTTTGTTCCTCTGATTGAGTAAGGTATATATAATCCAATCATTCTAAGCCTGGGGTGGTACCTTTTGGTCTTCTTAAATGGAAGAAGTTTGTTCACTTCCATGCTACTTGCTTTCACATTGTAATTCTGGTGGTTCAGAATGCATCACTCTGTGGCTACAGGTTAGGATCCAGTCACAACTATTTCTGTAGATAGCATTGCATTCTAATTGCCCTAGCCATCAACGTACGATATAGGAACCAAGATTCTTTAATTCCAACCACGAACTGTGAAACTTCAGCTGTCTTGTTGAGGCTGGCCTATAATAATTACTCCTGTACTGTTCCACTCTTGATGTAGGTATTAAGTTCTAAAAATAAAAGGGTGAAGAACATATCTGTTCTAGATATAGTGTGGTTCCATCACTTGGGTACCATTTTTATCTTGGTGCACTTCTGTTCTGTGTAGATGCTTTATAAATGAATAATGCCTACAATGGTCCCTTCACCTTCTCATTGTGGATTCTAGCTATAAGTGGTAGTGAAGGTAAGTATGTTTGGAGAACTGACTTTTTCCTAAACTGAAAATGAATTTCCAATAATACTTCTGCTCACACTCACTCACCCTCACTAAGAACCAATATTAATAACTTGGATGATGTAAGTTTTGTAAAATTATTATATTATCTGAGAAAAGTGCTTATATACAGCACCAGCATAGATGGTGCATTGATGAGGGTTGAAAGATTTACAAATTAGATATTGGTAAGGGCATTTAAGTGGGACATAAAAGACTGGAGCATGAGAGATCAATGCTTAGATAGGAAAAGCCAGCTTTTATAAATACATTTTCAGTTTAGGAAAATATTAACTTTCATATATGTTATAAAAAGAAGTTAATATACCTTTACATTTTATCAGGATGTAACCATGCTTCATTAATGTGTTTGTTGAAGTGATTCTTTTCATAGCATCTCCATTTACATCTATACACATTACCTGCTTTCATGGCATTGGAAATACTTGTACTTAGAATCATCTAATGTAAAGGAACACCTGGATTCATGTACATCTCAAATATCATGTGATAGTGGATAGAAATTTTAGTTTAAAGCAGAAGGTGAATTCTGATTAAACGCTTTAATATTGAGTTATTCATATTAAAAAAGTAACAAATAGATTTTGTAGAAATATGCTTGTGTATGAAAACATTTTAATGTACATTTACTTCAGTGTTACAAAATCATTCATAAATACTTGTTTTAACTGATGTTGAAAATTTTTGAGATACCTAAGTAGATGCATTACCATTTATGGTCTGTATTATCATATATCTAAATTATAGTAATATTTGTGCATTTGACATTATTCAAAACTAACCTAAGACTGAACATTTAGTAGTATATATTAAAATCTCACTGTTGTGTTACTTTAATGTTTTATATTACTGTACTAAACATTTTTTATATGCAAATATATTTACATGAATATGTTATGCTTACCTTTGTATATTACCAAAGAAAACTTATTATGGAGTAATTAATAAGGAAGAAATTTGACATGTCATTCAACAACACAGCAGTATCATGTGGAATGTGAGCTTTGATCAGAGCCTCAAGGCTCGTAGTGAACAAAAATGTTTGCATACAGAGTGCAGCACTTAATCGGGAAAAGATAGATGTGAGAAAAGGTGAACACTTGTTGGATATACATTTTCAGTGTTTAAAACTTTTAATTCTAAGGACCTAGTGTGTAAAAGGACAGGTGCATAAGTACTATATGATGTTTCCACTTGTACATTTCCTTAACATTCTCTGTGAATTCTGACGGAAAACTATTTTAATTCTTTACTGTATGTTCTCTTTTAATATCATGTATAGAGCATTCAAAATGTCAAAAAAACATTTCTTTCTTACTCTCACTCACAGCATTGTCTAGTAATTTGGATAGTGGAAGCTTTTGAGAGAGTTAGTTTATTCATTCATGCATATTCACTGAAATATATTCGTTACTTTAATGAGCTTCTTACAGATTTTAAGTTTTTTTCCAATTCCTTAATATTGTATGAAATACTGGTAGAGGAATATTTTGTTCCTGTGCTGTTAGAAATGTCAGAAGACTAGGATTGCAATGTGAGTAATGCATGTTTCTTGAATGAATTGTTTTTTCCTTTAGTTCTGTTCATTGGTTGACTTCATAATTTCTTCAGTTCTCTGGAGATTCACAATTCTGTTTCTTTCAACCATGTCCTACTAAAGAAGACTGCTAGTCAATGAAGTCCATCAACTAGAACTGTCTCACTGCTAGAAGAGACAGTGAGCACTGGGTGTGAAAGATAATTATTTGTGGAGCAGGTACAAGCTGTTCCAAAATTTAAGCCTGTACTGAACTGTCATTTCTTGTTTTGCAACACTTGTATTTGAATGTTTCTTTTTGTCACTCTTTACTATCTCACATTTGTACTTACTATACTTATGAAGTGGTCTTCATTTATTATAACTTCCAGGTTACTAGAGTTTGAAATTTGCCTTCATTTGTTTCAGTTGCATTCAGAAGTTAATGGAAGATTGAATGTTAAAAAAGTCTACCTCTTTCTTACGTTGTTGTTCACAGTTCCTCTTATAGATGTCACCCTGTTCGGTCAGAAGAAGATCTTGATAGCTTTTTTCCATCACTGTATTTCAAGTGTTTGGTTCTTAATTTTCATAATGTAGTCTCTATTTTCCATACAGAGACTTTATGTTCTTTTCACTTGTTAATAATTGCTTTCATTCATGTCCTTCACAGACAGCTTCTGCCCTATTTTGTTGGGAGTTTGTTCACCCACTGTCTGGAATTTTGTCTGATCTCACCTCATGCTTCGTGATACATCATATATATGGTGTATATGCTATACAGTCTACTTACTTTGGAGAGATAAGATGCTTTATGGTTTTATAGTTAATATTATTATCTGTAATAATTTGAATTTCATAACATGTGCTTATTTAGATTATTTAATATTGAATTACGTTATGATTTGTAATTAGTCTCTTCATTGTTTTTCTTATATGCCATTCGATTAGGCTTAACATGGTACGTCCTTCATTAGTTTAACTGTGTTATTTCCTTACTTTTATATTATCATTTCTATTTCATTAATAATCTTTTTCTTCACTTGGTTTGGGTGGAATTCTTGAATTGAGGTCCACACAGACTTCTTCCAATATTGTATGTATTTATTGTTCAGTTTTGTTTTTCTTTTTGTTCTTAAGTTATCTTTGTTTCTGTACTGTTCACTTAGGCTTTACTAGTTTTTGTTCTTTCTAATTTCACTGTAGTTCTGATTTAGGTTTCCTTGTTAATTCTATATTAGGGCCTTTTGATTACTCCTTAGTGGCCAGCTCAACCATAGTTTCCATGACTTCTCCTGCCCTTCTTCATTCATTTTTTTTTTACTTTACTCTTTCTAGACATTCATATCATGTATCTTCATGCTTGGCTCTTATTCAGTCCTTGACAGGACAATCAGGTTTATACCTGCAGGTATATTTTTTTCAGAATGTTTCATTCACTCTTCTTCAATGAGCATTTATTGGCATAAATGGAAAGTTTTCTGCAATTAATCTATGTGTCAGGGATTTTTCACAGATTGAACCCTCATATCTTGGACAGAGTTTCTGCCATGGTCTTTTGACTGTGTATCTTCATTCCTCTCAGTTTTGGGTTATTGAACAGTCTAATCCAATACCTTTGTGTTTTTTTTTGTCTCCAAAACACTGATTTTTTAACCTCATTTATCCTCACTATGTTTGTACATTCCTTCCAGATTTGTAGTCCTGTCTGACTATCATTCTGACCATGGGATATTCATGCATTTTTTTTATTGCTTCACTCTTCCATCATTTGCATCACTTCTTTATGTACCATATTTCACCTTCCCTTCAAGCATAATTCTTTCTCATCTATGCCCCAGTACACCAGTGGTTGGGTTTGTTTCCCATGATGTTTCTTGGGTTTTTTTTCCAACTTCCTCCACTACTTTTTTTTCCATATTGCCTGTTCCAACATTTTTATTCATAGGCAGTTTTCCTTGAGTCATGGTCTTTTTTCTGCCATCACTAGTTGTATTTGGCTTTTGATCCCATTGGCTTGCTTCCATTTGTTCCAATTTCCTTCTCATCAAATTTGACATACTTATCTTTTACCTGGTATCTCATCTTTGTAGGCCATTGGGGAAACTTCTTCATTTGAGTGTGAGGACAACACCTGATATGTTTGTCTCCCCTTTCTGTAGCATATTACAGTTTCTTTCTCATCAGGTTTTCATTTACCACATGTGACAGTTTTTCATACATTAGTGAACTTTCACTGGATAAGTTTCTATTCATTATTTCTTTTCTTTCAGGGATTCTTGTTTCATTATTCACTCTTTGTATTTCATTTTAGGGGAGTGTGGTATCTGATCAGGTGTCGTTTAGCTAAAGTCTATGTTGTACTCTTGTCTTGTTTTTCCTCAGTTCTGTAGAAAGTTAAAATTTATGAGATATTCATGCAGTCATGCCGTTATTTCTTGTGATATTTAAACATTTTACAGTATTGTTTCATGTGATGATTTCTTTATTTTCTCTGTGGCTCAGAGATAGGTATGAGGCTCATAAAACTAAACATTGGGTTTTGATACCAGCAATGATTATGTCACAGGTAGGCTGTTGTATAGCTCTGTGCTAATTAATAAACAAATCTTTGTTATTTGGGATACCAGCAGTGAAATAGTTTAGTCATGTGTTACATATGGTATATTTCCATTTCTTAAAGATAACAGAGAGACATAGGTAATAAATTCTCTTTTAGAAGTTTATTTAGGTGTGTAATGGTTAATTTTCTCAAACTAGCTTCTAAATTAATTCAGATCACACAAGGTTCACAGATTTCTCTACAATCTAGAAAAATTTTATTTCTAATAATAAAAAAATATTGTCCTCATTTAATTAATTATCATAAAAATTGTAATAATTTTGGGATAAACCTTTGATTGCTTACTGGGAGAGACTAAGCTTTAGGGAATAATTTTTTATTGATATATCTTGTTAAAATTATGTGATTACATTTAATTGCACAAAGATAAAGATTGTTTTCATAATTTGTGTAGAGTTGGAATTCCCCTCATCTCTAACCAATGTTGAACGGGCTTTTATTCACATGTATTGTCAGAGTCTTGGCTTGAAGTCCAAGAGCAGGGGGTGAGTAATTGTTAATTAATCTATTTTTCAATTTTGGGTTTGCTCTCTTTGAAAATAATTTGTACATTGTTAGTGAATGTTATATATCACAAGAGTAAAGACATTACCACATTTTGTATTTAAAAAAAATCTTAATACAGAAAATAAGCTCTAATTCCCTTAAAGTAAAATTATCTTTTAATAATAACAAAAGTAATGAATTTTTTTATCTAAATATATAGTATATTTTTAAAATATTTAGTCATATAGAAGATTGTGAAGTTGACAGGCTTAACATATCAGTGTGTGTACTAAACAGATTCAATCAAATTTTATGTTTATTCTTTGAAATGTTAACCATTTTGCGAGGAGTTACAGGTGGAAGGCCATGTCATGAGGTTTGTTGATTTCATTCAAAATTTTATTGAACTACTATTTTATGAATTTATGTCAGTTAGTTTGGAATCAAATTATAGATTATAATTCAAAATTTAATATTATATATCAGTTAATTTCTTAATTTAAAAGTAAATATTAAAAGAACACATCTAAATACAGATTTTCATGAATCAAATGGTATGTTGAATGCAGCAGTGATTAAAATTAGATGTTTGTGATGTCAGAATTCTAAGTCTATAGTTTTGTACAAATTAGAAACTCAAATTACTAATATCGAGTTAACATATAAGAATCTTGTATCTTCTTATTTTACTGAGATATGGCTTATGTACTAAATCAAATACAGTGACCCTGCTCACCTCTTTCCATTTTTGGAAACAGGCCCTTATATACACTTACTTCAATATATGACATGTGAATAACCAATCAACACCTTAGAATGTCCCCATAGTAGTTTTTCCCATTTTAATCTTTGAAAATGCTTTTGATTCAAAATAACAATGTGGTAGGCTGTGTCTTTATTCTGCAGAAATGCCAACCATTACGATTTGAGTGTAATCATTACGATTTTGGTGTATACATTACGAGAATACGCTTATACAGACAAATATTATGACTTGTTGCAACTCCCAAATTATTATATATTACATAGGCCTATACAATAAAGTGATAAATTGTTTCCTCAGGGCTTGAAAGGGGTGAAAAGAAAATTTCTAGTGAGATACAAATAAATTTTAATAATAAATAAAAGACATAGTCCAAATGGCTACTTGCGATAATCATGTTTGTGCTTGAAATAATAAAAAATATTTGTATCTCCGATGTCTACCAATAGTTTGAGTGTGGTGCTTCTCCATACTGGGTACTTGGGGGAATCCATAGTTATGTCATCAGTGCTTGTCAGCCAATCAGTGCTCGGATAGATGGGTATTTCTCGTTTTCTAAAGGGCATAGAAACACCAATGGGATCGTTCACAAGATGGAATAAAAGAGGCCTCGTTTACCATATTGTCTTGTTTCTGGCTAAATTAAAAGGACTAAAACTGTGAATCAAAAATTTAGGAAAGAGTATAGTGCAAAATATCCAGTCATTGCATCAAAAGTCAGTGACAGTCATGCGTTTTGTACAGTTTGTCACATCGATTTTTCTGTGGCATGTGGCAGGATAAACGATTGTTCCAGACATATAAAATCGGCATCTCACCAACAAAAGGCTGAGGTGAAGACAAAAATGGTGCAGATAAGGATATTTATGAGTAAGAATTCAGAATATGAAAAAGAATTTCAAAATAATTTTTTAAATTTATTTATTAAATACACAAAACACAGTCATAAATGAGCAATCTATAGCAGTAATAAATAATAATAGTTGTAATAATAATATAATAATAAACAGCTTGGAAACATTGGTTAGGCCTAGTTTTTGCAAATGATAAAGGGTTCTGTCTACAATCATTATGCTCAGTTATTTGAAATAGTTGGCATCTCTGATTCTGCTCAAAGTTTCATATGTTTTAAAATCTAAATACATGTTGGTTACTAAGCTTAATAAATTATAGTATAATTTTATGGTATCAGTGTAGTTATTTATGATTATTTTGGTTATTCAACTGTATATATATGAAACCTAAAAAAAATTTTGTGTGATATCCTCCATGTGTGAAATTGTGAAAGGCTTAGGAACCTATGTCCAGCAGCAACTAAGTACAAGGGTCATAGCAAGAAAAGATAATTGTTTGTTTTACTTCTTGATTTATTGTTCTATGTAAAAAAAAAGAACTTATTTCTAGATAGTAATGATTTGTATGCATATATGTAATGTATAATAGTTGAAATGTGACTGTATATTACAAAATACTAGTCCACTTAAACAGCCAAGACAGGGAAGATTACAGGCCAGTTTCATATTACTGGATACTTAACATGATCACATGTGCACTGTGTCAATGCAAGTCAAGTAATGCTAGTTAGACATAACTGGAAAGTCAGTATAATAAAAAATAGTAAATGTACATGTAAATGTACAGCATTATAAGACTTAAGCTACTTAGACTAAACATTTGTATTTTTGTGTAATAATATGTAGACATTCTAGCACAAAATGAGCATAATTTATATTTATTTCCTAATTTTTTTATGATGTTTGTGTGACAGACCCCACATAGTTGGAGTATATAAAATAACGTAAAATGTAAAGTCTTACTGAAAACAAATATTTGAAATGTATTTAGGAGTTTTAGAGATAAAACAAATAATATTTGAGATTTTTAGATTTCTTTTTGAATTTTGAACAAAGCTACACTAGGGCTACCTGCACTAGCCATCCATAATTTAGCAGTATAAGGCTGAAGGGAAGACAGCTAATCATCGCCACCCACTTCCAACTCTTGGGCTACTTTTTTACCAAAGAATAGTACGATTGACCATTACATTATAATTTCTCCACAGCTGAAAGAGCAAGCATGTTTTGTGCAAAGGGGAGAGAAAGAATAGTTTTAACCATAATGTGAAATCACTTTGCACTCAGATTAGTAACAAAACAGACTGTTTTCACAACCAAATCTTTAGTGAAAAATTTAATTAAAAAATCAGGTTTTTGATACAGAAAATACTTGTAATGTTAAATAAAAGTGTGAAATTTTGTGAAGATACACATGCTGTATCCAAAGTTATAGTGCAAATGTGTAGATGAACTTGTATATGTTATACTGAGCCTATAGCAAAATGGTTAAGTAGTAAATGAATTTCATTCTCCTACCTAAAAAAAATGCTCTAAATAATTTAAGACTGTCCCCTTTTTCAATATTTTGATTGTACTGTACGTGGTATGTATCAAATGTTCCATTCATCATAACTGATGCTGATATTGATGTTTTATTAGACTACTTTCAGTCTTAATATCTCTTCCCACACACATACACAGAGAGAATCCTGTGTCTTGTTACATATACATTGATTTGACTGCCATAAGACTAGTTTCACATGATTGATTGAATATCTTATTTCAGTTAACAAGTTCCAGAATAACTGTGATAGGATTGTATTATATATTCTTGTTTATTTTGTGTAAAATGTAAAGATTTTATTTTTATCCACTGTACTAGTTGCAATTTTTTTTCTGGATTTGCACAGATTTTAAAACTGAATTAATAGTTTGTCAACAGTGTCTGGCATATTATTATTATTTTATTTATGATATAGTTTTAAGAGTTTTTAAAAGTGGCATTACTAATAAACAAGTGCAAGCCATAGTTGTGCTGTTGATGATCAGACCTGTCATATTTATATTCTTCCATAAATACCATCAACAGGTATGAAGGCTGGCATTATTAATAAAGAAGTGCAAACTGTGCTTGTGCTCTTAAATGCCTCTATCTGGTATTTTTTGTTCTTTATTCCATAATGTTAAGAGTTCTGAAGGCTGCCATTATTAATAACAGGTGCATAGTATAATATTATTTGTGATAATGAAATCTAATATATTCGTATTGCAGACTGTTTTGATATTCAGATGCTTTATCATTGATAGAATCAAGTATTAACAAAGAAAAGGTTTTGGAATTGCTAAGCATAGTAATAATTTAAACATGGACAACAAAGGAAATACAAACTTGGAAAGATGAACAAAGTATTTATACAAGTAAAGCTCTAAAAGCTTTTCACTGGGTTGTCTGACTTCTGTTTACGTATGTGACGTCTGTTTGCTGTAGTGAATAGAGTTTCTGTGCCAAAGACAGGATCATAACAAGAACTATGGTAAGACAGAAAGAATCATGGAGATAAGCAGTTTCTATGTCAGATTGAGTTCCTAGTGTAGTATCTCATGGCCATTCAGATTACCTATGTTAGTGACTGTTCTAAAAATATAGAAATTCAGAAGAATTACCAAATAATGTATTCTACACTAGTGAGGTGAAATAATGTAAAGGTAAGTTACTGTCATTTTTAGTATCATCACACTGTTAGCTAGCAGGGTTAACAAGAAAGTGCAAGTTATGCTTTTTCTAAACTTATCTGTTATTTTTAATTAATCTAGTGCAAACTGTCAGAAGGTTGGCATTATTAACAAAATAAATACCAGCTATGCTTGTGTTGTTGATGGCCAGATTTGGTCATTGGTTATTCTGAATGTTTTCTGGGTTATTTCATAGTCACTAGTGACTAAACTTATCTCCTAATAAATATATATACAGCATTGTGGCTTTCTTGTGATTAACTACTCTGTTCTGTCTTATGTTTTACATCATTGTGTTTTAAACACTACATGCTTTGATTGACAATCAGGGAAGCTATGTGTATGTGACAAACTGTGTTCCTTTTAAGCTGTGTGGATGTACAACAGCTAGTCAAGTGCACTTCATTATTCCAGTCACACACACACACACATCCTAAATAATGGCAAGGAATCTCAACACATTGGAGGCTTTAATAAACCTGTCAGTCAATAGGCCTAAAGCCCAAATAATCTAGGGTGTATAGTTTAAAAATAACCCCACCACTCATCTGCATATTGCCTAATTACTGATGCACATGAAAAAATTCATTCTGCACATGGATTGAAAAAAATTAGAATGTTATAATACTTAATAAGTTAATCATTTTTACCAACCTGGCCAACCTGCTTCTGTTAAGCACCAATAGAAATATACTTGTTTCATGTTAAAGGAAATTATTATTTGATTTCTTGCTTGGAGAATTCTTTATCACCTTGTTTTTTTAAATGAAATGTTATGAAAAATTTTTGTTTGACATCAGTATAAGTAATTAAATGTATTTTTATTACGTATATACTTATAAAGATTAAAATGCATTATTTCATCAGTTGTGTACATTTGATATTAATGTTATTTTTGTTTATAAATCCACTAATATCTGATTAGGTTTAGTTATCTTAGGAGGTTTAGATTAGTCCTATATATAAATTCTAAACTAACATTGCAAATCAGTCTTTATAACCAAAGTATAATAAGGAATAATAAATTAAAATAGACTAAAGGTAATGAAATTCAAAAACAGTAATTGTTACAACCAAAACTATTCAAAAACAGTAATTGTTACAACCAAAACTATTCAATAACAGTAATTGTTACAACCAAAATTATTAATGAAAGGAAAAATAAGTAAACAAAACAGCATGAATTACCTAGGGAATCCATAAAACACCAGCTTCCATCTTTGAAACTTGCTCTTTTTTTAACACTACACTTTATTGTATTCAGTACTTCACCTTTACCATATAATACTAACTGTAGAAATTAATGCTATATGTTTTAGTTAAAAGCATGTCTGGTTGGATGCATCAACCTTCCTATGGCATAAACAAAAACAATATTTATGAAGATATAAAACAATAAATAAAGACTTATAATATAACAAACAACAAGCTAAATTTAGTATGTTGCAATTTTTCTTAAACAATTTTACCACAAGTCAATATATTTTCCTTTACTCTTTCTCATGGATTCTTGGATTTATTTAACTATCCTCTGTACCAAGCATATAGTTATGACTGCTGGAAGTTGTAAATAACATTCAGACTTCTGTAAATGGTGAAAAGGAAACACAATAAGCTTCAAGAAATATGAAAGTTGAATGACAAAATACATTGTATATGAAAATACATGAGTATAATATTACAAAGAAAGTAAACACAAAAACTAAACTGATGATTTACAATCAAACTATTTACAGTTAATAACTAAAATTTGGTAAAACTAGTAGTGGTTAATATACTAAATCTGTTTACTTTTACCCTAAACAACATTGTTAGGTAATTAAATAAAATAAAAAAATGGTATTTTTCAAGTGGTGTAATCCCAACAGAATTTGATTGCTTTTGGGGAGGGTGTACAGCATCCTTCTCTCATGCAACATATTCATAGGATCAGATCATAAACTTGTGTTCAGATTGGAGATTTGGAATATTTAAGATGGGGATATCCCTTGTTCTAAATGACATTGGAAAGCAAAGGAGTGTTTAGATTAATTTGAGAAATCAAGACAAGTTAGAAAGGAGACCTGTAACAGGTTGTACTCCAGCTGTGTAAGTAAAATGTGGCATCTTGTGACAGGTGAGAATCCATGAGCACAAGTTTAGTGGCAAGAGCCTTTCTTATGCCCTAGGCAAGAGTATACAACATATTCTGGAAATGAGATCAACATGGTGTAGGTTCATCCAGCACATATTTAAAGCAGGTGGAGAATGAAACAGGTATTCATGTTATTTTTGCTATTCTGTAAGCAGACCTGCTGGTAAATTTATTGAATACAGTGTCTATGGGTTTTTGTGTGATTGGACTGTTGAAACTGATTCCTTAGAAAACCATCATTCTGCAACAGTAGATAGAAGGGTGTGTGCTTTAGATATGAAAACTTTATGAGAGAGTATTTTACAATGGAAACTATTGTGCAGGGCCATTGTTAAGACACATAGTCATCAGACAGAGCACGATTAAATGTGACAAAATGGAATGTATTGATGTGGTGAGGTTCCAAAATAATTTTAATATAATGTGCTCAACCATTTTATTAGATGCTGTAATAAATAAGTGAAGAAACAATAAAAGGCAAAGGGTAAAGCTAACCATCTGTTTCCTGAAGTAACCTTTGTAGGCAGATCAATAACAAATGTGGATTTTCCAATGTTTTTTCTGACTAAATTCTTTGAGGCAGTGATGCACAGTGAACAGCCTGATGGATATTGCTGTTCAATGTAATAGTAGTAATTAAGAGGCAGTTGTATATATGCTCATTAATATAACACATGAAATTCATACATTATCATAACAGTTGTAAAAATGAGATTGATGTACAATTATACAATGAGAGCTTATTCATACATCGTGTAAATTAATGTCTATAAGACTGAAATTCTCACCTGTGAAAATTAAAAAAATGTATTTAAAATTAAAATGCTATTAAATTTAAGGGAACATAAATCATCAAGTAAGCATAAAAATAAATTGTAAATACTCACTTAACCTTTATTCTATTTAATGTATTTAATATTAGTTACTCAAGTATGAAATTAGTAAAAGTAATATCCTTGTGGTAATCTCAACTAATTATAATGTATTTCATTTGACAGTTACCATGACACAACTGGCTTTGCACAAAATAAAAGTAAAAAACGTTTTTGTTTAGACATATCAGTTTTATATTTTATCCCAGTTTCACTTCAACAAGGACAAGATAGATTCTGACCAAGTGTGAGCTTGGCTTTGAACTATATTTAATTACATGATGTATCAGGACTTCCCAAAGTGCTGTGCCATTCAATTCGTCCCATTAACAAAAGAAAAGGAAACCAGGGTTTTCAGCATTTTACATACTGCATGTGCTTAGCATAACCAAAGTCATTAAAAAGCACTTAGACTAGTATTCATGCTGGCTGTATACACCAAGCTAATTCTCTTAACTGTAAAGAACTGTTTAAAAAATTTATGAATAAAGATATATATATTAAGTTTCAAAGATGTTGAGTGTATGATATCTACATAACATACTCTCATGGACAAGACTGTCATCTGTAATCATTTATACCATTTTAAGTAGTCTAATAAAGTTACGTATTTATTGATTTTAACTTTTGTTATACAGTAATGGAGCCAATCGCTACTTGACTGTGTACAAAAAGGAGGGCTCAACAATAGTGCAAGCAGATGCAGTTTTTCATATGAGTCGAGTGTCAAAGCAGCATGTTGTCACTCTCTTGGAGAGGTATCCTGTTAGTGCTCGGGAACGACAAGAGCTTCTCCCTCCCACAGAAAGGGAACGACTGATGGGTCATGAAAGTGAGTCTTTGTTAACTTTTATATACAGTAAAATTGTAGAAGTAGATGTTGGAAATTCATTTCTTTTAAGACATTCTTTCCATGTCATCTTTATGTATGTGTATAGTTTTAAACAAGGCTAAGCAAAAAATATTGTTGTTCTGATTAGATACATTTGAAAATTAGAGTAGGTAAATTTTTTTAACCATTCATGTGACACTTCATAATTTCAGTTTCTTCAATTCAAAATTTTCCAATTTCAATTTCAAAAATAGCTGCTCGAGCTTCCAACTAAATATAAGCAAGAATTTAAAATTTTCACTTTCTGCCTTCTTGATTTGCTGAGATATTAACAAGTCAGGATAATAGAGGAGCTTCTTTCACTTCTCTTTGACTTTAAGATCATTTACTAATCACCTTGTAACTGATGAAAAGAGCAGGTTCTTCACTACACAAATTCCTCCTTTATCAGATCAATTTTACCACCTAGATTATTCAGTTGCTAGAATTTTTAATTTCACCACTGATGTGACACTACTCACAATACTAAAACTTTTTAAAAATTATTTATAGCTTATTATGAAACCCAAATAAATTATTGTAATTTCAGTATGTTCTATTCTAGTAATTGATATGTTTTGTGTTGTAGGATAGATATTTGAAAGCTATATTAATTCATTTCCAATACAATTCATTACCTCTTCTCACTTAAATAGCCATTATTGTTCAGTGCTGCCCTCTATATGCAAACAAGTTTTTCTGCACACACTACAAGCCTTGACATTCCCACCCATCTCGAACTGACACTTTCCAGTACAACTTGCATGCAAATTATCATGCAAAAATTCTCCACCAGAAAGAGCATGACACACACTCTTAATGCACATGATTCTTTCCAATCAGTTTTACCAAACTATCACTCCTCGTTTTGTGGTAGTACTCATGTCAAGACGTTTATTATGTGATGTGAATTCATAACATTTAGTAGTTTAAATAACAAAGATGAATTTCTCCATTAATTTTTTTTTATATTGTGACAGAATTTTTTTGTCAACTTCATTTCCTAGTCTTTTTTTTTTCTTTTTATTCATGAATTTTTATATATCAATTTTGATTTGAATTACATTTCAGTTATGAATTCTGAGGTTAATGTTATAATTTGGGTATCTTACCTCTTACTAGCACTATCTCACATGTTTCAGGTGGGGAAGACCCATTATTGGATCTATATGTGTTTATGTGCCTTGGAGATTGATTCTTATATGGGTCAACATCCTTCTCTTGAACAAGCCAAATTTGTTCAGGTCAACAAGGATTTTGAAGGTCTGTTTCACCACCAGTTTGTGTCATGTCGACCTATGCCCCAACTACAGAATCAGCTAGGCTCATTATAACATATTTAGATATGATTTGTAAGGTATGTGATGTTTTGTCCATTTCTGTAATTTCATATCATTCCTGTCTGTCTTTGTGCATGATACCTCTTCATCTCAGTATTTGGTATTTCCACACTTCCCAGATATTAGGGTTGATATTGAGCAATTTGTTTCACAATTGGTTGATCTTGCCAGCATATTTTGCCCTCCATGGGTATGGATCAGTTTGTGTTAGCTTGCCATCAGACTGATTGCCCATTCCTTGACCCAGTTTGGATCAGTTTTATCCATGTGAGGGTGTAGTATTTGATTTTTCTGTGTATTTATTCCATGCCCAATTTTCTTGCCTTTGTTTTACCCTTATTTCCCTTCTATAGTATTTATTTACCATTCACCTCCTTGCTGGGGCAATCCATAGTGTTCCTGAGGTTTTTCTAGAACCTCTCTCTAATTACCTCCATGTTGGCTTATTTGCCATTTCTGGCTCTTGCTTTACATTTGGTTTCTCTGTTGTTAGGATCTCCTTGTTTGGGACATGGTCTTATTTCAGGTTCAATTATCACTCCCTTACCATAGGAATTTATGAATGACATCTTTTCTTTAGCAGTATGTTTTTGATCTGGAGTCCTTGTGTCAACATACTATACTTTTCTCTTTGGTTGCATGTTTGTTGTAGTTGAAGCTGAGACAAGCTTGTATTCCTGTATCCTGCTCTAATCTTTCTCAGCCATTACCTGTTTCTCAATCTAGGAGTTACTCATATCATCATTTTATTGATGTAAATGGGCAGATTGCCCGAAAGCACAAGTAACTGCCCAGTGGTTTCCGATACAGTGGGACCACACTTGTTCATGTTTCTTCTCCTTTGGCAACCTTTTGGCACAGATCCATTGGTTTTTCAGAGTCTTATTTGAGAGATTTCTAAAGTTTCTTTCCTCCCTCATTTATCTCCATTAACTGTTTTCTTCTCCATTCTTTGGGATCCTGCTACCAGTTAGCAAATTTCTGAGGTGGTATAAGACCTTCAGTCTCAATAGGCCATAGAATCTTCCTATCATCTTTCTCCTTTTATTCCAGGCTGTTTGTCATACCCAAGGAAACTGGAGACTAGAGGCATGTAATGGATTTGTCCTGGTGCAGTTATTTTCTAGTTGTACTGCTTTTTACCATGGTGTCATTTAACATTCTCAGTTGGACTTTTTCTCTTGGTTTGTGGCTGATCAAGGTGGACATTGTAAATGCTTACTTTATCCTCATATTACATCACTTGTAACCCTATTTTCAGCTTGTTCACCATGGGGTGGTTTATCAGTCTTATGTACAGCCCCTTGAGCTTGCTTCAGACCTGTATGTTTTTTGTTGGGTAGTCGACATGTTTATTGGTTACTTATGTGCTCTTAGATTGTGCTTTCCTCATCATGTTGACAGCTAGCTACTGTTAGCTTGTTCTAAGTAAGAGTTCACACGTTACACTCATTGGCTGCTCCTAGGAATGGCTTGAATAGGCTGGTTAATCAAATTGGAAAAGTCAAATTTTCAGCATTCTCAATATGTTGTACATTTGGGTGTTTCTTCAACATCCATCTTAGATGGATCCAATCTTCTCCACTTCGACTTCTTTCAATAGAGCTTTCAGTTTTTCAAGCTCTTATTGTTTCCTCTATTATACCTCATGAGCTTCTATCACATTTGAGAATGTGGTCTTTCATGGAAGTCCTTATTTCCTTATGTTGTACACCTATGTGGGCTCATCATGAACAGTGGAATCTTGGATGGGATCCTCTGACAGCTCCCTAGTTTTTTTTCTTCTTACCTCTGTGGGTGACCTACATTGATAATTGGACAAGACTTGCATGTCGATAGGTATTCCACATGTTTTGGGGTATGGGCCAATCGACAGGAAGTTTCTGGACATTGGTATGCAGCTAAGAGGTTTTATCATATCGACATCCTGGAGCTTCTTGCTGTATATTGTGCTTCAGTTCATTTTCTTCATTTCTGATAATTTCCAACAGTTTTACAGTAGTTTTTGTCTCAGCTGCCTTGTGGTACCTGTTCTTGATTGCTATGTTTTCATACTGTGGAAGTTCTTTTTTTGGCTCACATGCTAGATATTTGTACCAATGTGTCATGTTCTGGTTTTTTTTTAATCTTGTTGAGGATTGGCTTTCCTGTCCAGACAAAGTCTATCCAATTTTTATTTGGTTATTTGGTGGTCTTGTTCCACGTTTTTTTTTTTTTTTTCTTATTCTGTAAGGTATTTACCTCTCTTCCTCTTCCCCTTTTGATGTGTTCCTTCTGAATTCATCATCCATCTTGGCAGATTGTTTTTTCTAGATTGGATGCTGATGTGATCTTCACTGCCTGTCTTTGAATCATTCTCCATGTGATTCTTGTTTCTCCTTTCCTTTAAGACTTATTTCCTTCTATTCTTAGTTTGTGGACATCAATGTCTCACATACTCTATCATTCCATATATATTATCCTTAATCAGGATTGTTCTTTCCTTCCCAAAACTATGGTGGCTTAAGAGGGTGATTCCTTCTTTTTGTTGGATTACTTTCTCTTCATTTTCCACCTTTACAGAGTTGCCAACTATTTCAAATGACTGAGCGTAATGATTGTAGACAGCCCTTTATCATTTGTGGCTACTAGGCCTGACCAATGTCTCTAAGCTGTTTATTATTATATTATTATTATAACTATTATTATTTATTACTGCTATAGATTGCACATTTATGACTGTGTTTTGTGTATTTAATAAATAAATTTAAAAACTTTTGAAATTGTCTTTTATTTAGTTCAGAGTAACAAACATACTGGTAAAACATGAACATGCACAAACAGTAAGCAGAAAAAGCCTTTGTGTAAGGATTAGCTTATATCATGTTTATGACACTTATTGTAATAGTTTTGCAGCTGTTGCAGCCTTTGCTTTCATGAGAATGTCTGGATGGTTGGGAGTTAAAACAACATTGTCCATTTGACTGCATACAGATCTTGTGTTTTATAATACTGCTGAAAACTGAGGTGCTCAAGTTTGGTCTGAACTTGCTTTTGTTTTTAGTCACTAAACTAAATATCCTTTCATTGTCAGTATTAGAATGGAAGATTGTAAGAATTCCAAGCATAACCCTACACAGAATGTCATACTTCTGTTTGCCATTTCCATCCTTAACTGTAGACAGCTGAACCCAAATCTTGTCAACATTCAACTGAAGGACTGTTTCTGAGAAAGTATCAATTTGATAGTTCAAATACTGCCCTTCCAACTTGTCAATAGTGTTGTGCTCTTGTATATTGACAAGGACAGGACACCTGTCTGTGAAGAAGCATAGAGAAGAGAAATCTTTGCTGACTTTCAGTTTTGGATCAGCAACCTCTGCGTGAATCAGAAGTTCATCATTCAGAGGGAAATGTTTCATCATGTAATTTGTAGTTGCAATATAGTATTTTTTGACACTGGTGTAGAAGCTGATCAGGTCCAGGTCCTTTTCATATTTAACAATGTATTCTTTGGCAGCATTTCCAATAGAAACTTCCTCATCAGATTTGTGTAAGGATTCATTGTTGTAGTCAAGTTCAGTGATAGTGATGTTGCCTTCAAGATATTCTGACTTGATGTATCTGACAAGTATATTTTTAACTTGTGTAATAAGAGTTCTATGGATAATGTGTATGCAAGGTTATTCTCTTTGCAATATCAAATTGGCTTGCTCAAATAGAGGAATTGCAGACTGAACATAAAGACAAAATAACAAGTTCATTTTGTTGTCCAAGAAAACTGTTAACTTATCTAACTTGCTCTGCACTAACTTTTCTTGGTTACTTCCTTGCTAGCTTATGTTTTCTTCTCTTTTTTCATTGATTGTCTCTTCTTTAGTTTAAGGTCAGACTGCCTAAACATATTTTGAGTTATATCAAATGTTTCTTTGTTTGCTTTTGGAGACTGTTGTCTTGTGTTCCTGTGTGGCTGAGAGAATATCCTCACTGTTAAAGTCTTGCTGCCTGACTGAGCTGCACATTTAGATCCTTTTGAATCTAGTTTTTCCTTTTCACAGTGAAAATACTTCTTCAATGGCTTCCACATGTCCAATATTCTGTTGAGGCACACCCCAAGTGATAGCCATTTTGTATTAACAAATTGTAGAATTTTTCTTGTTTCTTTGTCATACAATCCTTGAAACTCTTTGAAATGTTGTTTTCTGCCAGCACTTTTGTCCAGAAAATAGTAGACATCTATAAATATATCAGAAACTGGACAGGGCAATTCTCTGGAAGCTGTCTGGACAGCAATGCTTATGAGGTGACAGGCACAGCCCATGAAGTGAATGGTAGGCTGTCGTCTTGAGATGTGTCCCATCACACCTTTACCTATACCAGACATAAAGAGGTGTTGTCTGAAGAAAAACTAAGACAGTTTTCCCATGGAATTTTCCTCCTTGTCAGTTCATGGTCCAAAACCTTGAAAATATTCTCTCCCATTGAAGCTTCTTTTCATTGTCAAAAGAGAATAAACAATTTTTTGAAGCAAAGGGTCAAGATATTGTACAACCACTGGATACAGTTTTGAGTCATTCATGTCTGTGGATCCATCTGTGGATAAACTGTAAACACTGTTAGTAAGTATGCTTGAAATCCTTTTGTCAACTTCACAATCCAACATTTGTACAATGGCTGTAGTTTTGGTTCTAGCACAGCCATATTTTTTTGCTATATCAGAGTCTGGGAACATTTTTCTGAATAGATGTCCTGTATGATTGGTTACAGCTAGGGGTAAATTATGAGCAATGATGAATTGCGTGAACATCACTTCTACATTTATGGTTTCATATTCAGAATTCATACTCATAAATGTCGTTATCTGCATGGTTTTTGTCTTCACCTCAGCCTTTTGTTGGTGAGATGCCGATTTTATATGTCTGGAACGATCGTTTATCCTGCCACATGCCACAGAAAAATCGATGTGACAAACTGTACAAAACGCATGACTGTCACTGACTTTTGATGCAATGACTGGATATTTTGCACTATACTCTTTCCTAAATTTTTGATCACAGTTTTAGTTCTTTTAGATGTGCCAGAAACAAGACAATCTGGTGAATGAGGCCTCTTTTTTTCCATCTTGTGAATGATCGCATTGGTGTTTCTATGCTACTTAGAAAACGAGAAATACCCATCTACGTGAGCGCTGATTGGCTGACAAGGATTGATGATGTAACTATAGATTCCCCCACGTAGCCAGTAAGGAGAAGCATCCCACTCAAACTCTTGGTAGTCATCAGAGATACAAATATTTTTTTATTATTTCAAGTACAAACATGATTATTGCAAGTAGCCATTTGGACTATGTCTTTTATTTATTATTAAAATTTATTTGTATCTCACTAGAAATTTTCTTTTCACCCCATTCAAGCACTGGGGGAACAATTTATCACTTTATTGTATAGGCCAAAATAATATATAATAATTTGGGAGTTGCAACAAGTCATAATATTTGTCTATATGAGCGTATTGTCGTAATGTATATACCAAAATTGTAATGATTATGCTCAAATCGTAATGGTTGGCATCTCTGTTTTTATTCTCAGTCTGATCCCGATAAACTTCTATGTCTGGTACATGTTCTTTGCTGTGATAGTGCTTGCATGGTTTTCTTCTGTAGTTCCTGTTCTTGTCTTTAAATTCTTTAATGGACATTTTTTTGTGATCTGTTTCCTTTCACCCTCACCAGTTAGGCTAACCCTTTAATTTTATTGACTTATTCTTTTTTATTGTATTTCTCCTATACTTTGTTTTGGTATCTTCCCATCAAGTAAGACACTTTACCTTTTTGTTGGCATCTCATCTTCATCATCCCTTGAGAGAAGTTCTTCAATTGAGCATGTAGACTACCTCTAGTACATTCTTTTTTCATTATTTGCTTTCTTCTTCTTTTGAATATTGTATTCTACCTGCAGCCATTATTATGACTTCAGTGAGACTTTGACTGGGTAAGTTATCTTTTATTATTCTTTTCAAGGATCTTTTTCCATTCCTCCTTTTTATGGTACTAATTATTGTCTGGATCCCAATTTGTGGTGAGTTGTACCTGACCATCTTTACATTCATTTATGAGACATCTTTCCATAGTGAGCAAAGATTATACCTGGTTCAAAAGTGGTGTGGTCTCTTACCTATGATCTTTGACTCTGTAGCTCTTCTTTTAAGAAGCGTTCTTCAAATGTTTTCAAAGGATGCTTCTTTCTTTTCCTCACATTGATCTCTGCTTCTGTTCAGTATGAGATTCTAGCTATTTATGTGAGAGAAGGTGAGGTACTATGTCAGAAGCTATAATGTTTTGACACTAAAAATGTATTTTTGATAAGTAATTACCTCTACTCACTCTTAAAACCCACCCTCCTCCCTGAAAACTGGTGCTTCTATTTTCTGCCTATACTTAAAGTAGTATTTCAGTAGAATAGGAGTCACATGCATCAATGTTGCACACTTATGAATGTAGAGTTGTTGCATGGTAACTTGCATGCAAGACACACTGGAATTAGTCAGTTTCAAATGGGTGGGAGTTTCAAGATTTGTGGTATGTGCAAAAAATATTTTACCTATAGAGGGTAGCACTGGATGAGAATAGTTATTTATGGTATATGGGAGTACCTATTCAAATTGTGTTTTCAGTATAGGAAAATTATAACTTTGGGAGGGTTTGGAAAGAATTGCTTCTGAGTTTTACATCAGTGCCAACTGGTTGTATTGTTATATATTTTTTAAGTGAGTGAAATGTCAACATTAGAAACTTCTCAGCTGAGCCTAGAAATTGCATAAAAATAAAAGGTTTGAAATTTCACAAGCTTATGCACATGTCATGTTTTGCATGCTCTTTATGTTACAGAAAAAGTTATTTATTTTCTGTATGATTTATTGCTTTGCTTTCACAAGGGTTGCTGCAACAAATACAAAATATTGCAGTAAAATCATAAGAGAATAGACTTTTCATGTTCATTAAAAGTTTGTCCAATTTTATAGTAAATGCAGAGTTATATAGTATGTATATAGTTTTGAGTTCTCAGTTGTTTAATCTGACTGGCTTTTTCTGAAAGAATTAACTAGGTGTACTGTGTACAATTTCTATATTTAATAACTGTGCATGTCAGAAGATAAAGACTGACCCTTCATGAGTGACAGTATAAGCAAGATCGAAGGGGCTATCACCTAAGAGAAAAATAATTAAAAACTGAGTGTCTTACTGAAAATTTATATTTAGATCTGTGTTGCTATGTCTGTAGTAATTTTATTTATTTGTATAAATTTGTTATTTGTTAATTTTTCATGAATATTCTCTTAGTTTGTTTCATAAATATTTGCTTAGTCATTTAATAGAAAGGTTTGTTGTCAGAATTTTATATTATTGTAAATATTAGAGTTAGTATGTTGTATATCATCTATCTGTTGCTTATGTTGATGTATTTTTCAAACTGTGGGCAATAAATAGTATTGAACTGTGTTTGACTTGTTTATATAGTACAGCTCTGAGGCCCATACAGTTCATTCAATAATTAGTATTGAACTATGTTTGACTTGTTTATAAAGTACAGCTCTGAGACCCATACAGTCCCTTCAATAAAGTAGTATTGAACTGTGCTAGACTTGTTTATAAAGTACAGCTCTGAGGCCCATACAGTCCCTTCAATAAATAGTATTGAACTGTGTTTGACTTGTTTATAAAGTACAGCTCTGAGGCCCATACAGTCCCTTGTTTATAAAGAACAGCTCTGAGGCCCATACAGTCCCTTGTTTATAAAGTACGACTCTGAGGCCCATACAAAATTTGTTCTAGTCTGTTCCTCCAGTTCTTTATCTAACCTTGGATTATAATTAAGTGTAAAGTTTTTTTATGATTTTAAGTTTATAGGGCAAATGAAGCAAATGGACATCATGTGTTTTGATGGATATGAGTGTGAACTTTTCAAAATTTCTATTAATTGTTTAATGGTTTACCCTATTTACATTAACTTGTCATTGCAAAGAATGTCACTCATGTTTATTCATAGAAAGCTTTGGATGTTTGTTAGTTCTAGTATTTTTAATGGCAATTTAAAGTAATTATAACCTGATGTAAAACTTGTATTTAATAATTATTAATTAAATGTAGTAGGTTTTAATGAATACTTATGCTTCTGACTCATCAGATGGTAAAATAAAAGATCTTATGAAGCAGTTGATGTGTGTGTAAGTCTTGGATAATTGTTTCTTTCTGGATAGTCCTTTAAAAGTCCTGGATATTTTTTTCTTATTCAAGTTTAAGAACCATATAATAGGAATATATAGATTATTTTTAATGTAGTATTCTTTGTCCATTGACAGTTTAGATAACCCGAGTTAGGAACAATGCAAAGTTTACTTAAATATTACTTGTGGATGGTTGTTCAATTTCATCAGTAGCTCCATTCTAGAGCTAAATTTTATAATAGAATGACTTTTCTGTGTAAAAACTTTCTACAAATTTGTATCATTCTTGATGAGAGTTCAGGTATATAAAGAAAAATAGCTGTTTGTGGGTTTTCATGTTCTGTTGGGTTTATGGGTCCATTTGACACTTCTTCATACACATATTTTGTTGGCAGAAAGTAGTGTTTATACTTCTATTTAACATTTGATGAACTTCAACTCATGTTTCTAGAGCTTTTGGAGTTTGGGAATTTATTATTGTTTAACACCAGGTTTGACAGATTAATAATTGAAATGTTGTTGGTTGTCAGAAGGTTCTATGTAGATCTTTGGTCAAACCAGTGTTTATTTACTTGTATTTTCAAGTACAAAATCTCAATAGATCATTAAAAACTTTTGTGAAGTACACAGGAGATATATTTTTGTTTATAAGCAACAGAGTAGAGTATATGTTTTAAAGTTTTACCTTCCTTAATTACTCTTAAATGATATTAGATTTTTATTATTTATCATTTATCACTTATTAATTTTACACTTAACTAGTAGCCTTTAAACCTAATGTTCCATTTCTAAGGTATGGAACTAAATGAAGGAAAGGTGTTAACCATGATATTAGTGCCTAACTTTTGTTAAAGTTAGGCAGGAAATGAAAGTGTTTATCATAAAATTGAAAAATTTGTTTACCAGTAAAACAAACAGAGCTGTTTTACTCAGGCATTCAACATATTTATTTTTTTGTTAGATCGGGATGTTAACCGTACCACAGGTAGACTTAACAACGGTATTCCACAGGTACCTCAGAATCGCCTAGGTAGTGAACTTTCAAATGTACGAGAGAGTCTTCCCATCTGGCATCTGCGGGAAAATATTGTTAAAACCATATTTCACAATCAAGTTGTGCTACTAGTTGGTGAAACAGGATGTGGAAAAACTACACAGGTATGTTTTTGAAAGATTACCACAATTTATTTTTCCTAAGTTGGAAGTAATTTGAGTAAAAAATATTGAAATGAATGTAAAAACTTCAATGCTTCATCCAGTTAACTTAGCATCACATATGAATTCTAGCAGTTTAATATTTTGTTAACATTGGTGTTATTAGGCAGAATTGTTTATATGTTAATAAGTTTTAAACACTTTTTATCAACATGGATGCATTACTTGCCCATAATTTTTGCATTACTTAAATTTTGTTTGACATGCATGGGTTTATTTTGGACCATCTCTATGATTATTAAATAAAAAATAATCGATATGTTATTTCTTTTTTACTTATACATAGATGTACTACTTAATCATGATAGAGGTGCATATATGTATATCATGTTGGACATACCTGCTTGTTTGGTATCCTGGTAAGAAAAGGTTTAATTTTTTTCACATCTCCCATATATAAAAAGCTGCTTAATGTCACATAACACTTATTACCATTGGTAAAAGAATGATCTGAAAGGTGATCACTGAAATGTGTTTAGAAGATTTTACCTCTTTCTGGATGAAAAAGATAATGCTGATATTTTCTAATGGAGATACTTAACCAAATTTTGCAACACTGAATTTACTAAATGTCTATTTTTTGCTTTCACACATTCTTATAATTTGATCTAATATTTCTACAATTTTTTAGGTTCAATTTTCAAGATTTTACTGTGAAACTGTTGTGAAAAAAATATAAATACTTCTTTTTCCCTTAGAATTTTTGTATTATATTATTTATTAAAATGTTCTGTTACTTACATCTAGACAATTTCAGTTTCATTGGTATTTATTGCATATTTCTTTTAACATTGTATTTTCATTGCTGCCCTTTGTACAAAACTTTTTATTTATACATGCCACAGATCTTCTGCTTCTTGTTGTTGAAATTGACTGATTCCAACATCTCTCCTGTAAATCATCATGTGTCACCTCTCTGCCAATAGGAGCATTGTATACTTATGTGACACATGACTCCATGTACACTCCTCTATCAAATCTTCACTTTTGTTTGACAGCTCTAGTGTATAGGCAATTTCTTTTTTGCTTCATGTTTTTTTTGTAACACGTTTTTGATTTCCATTTGAAGTGGTTCTTTTTATATTTGTTATACATTATGTATGACATTTCTCCTAGTTTATTAGTCACTTTTCTGCACCAGATAATTTTTTGCAGTTTTTGTGAGTTATGAATTCTGAAGTCAATATTATCATTTCACGGGTCACACCAATGACCAATTTTCTGTCTCAGACATTAGGTGCAGATGACTCAACTGTGGGTCTTTCAGATTTTGTCTGTTGAGAGATTGAACACTTGATGTTCCCTAAGCTCCTTCAGATTTGGTTGACCCTATCCAGCATGATGATGCCCATGTTTGCATTTCCTTTCCAGTTCTGGCTTGAAGATTCACCAAGGCTTTTCTAGAATTTCACAGATTTTGTGTCTCAGGTTTGTAATTTTTTTATCTTTCTTTCCCTATTTCTTATTCCCCTCCTCCTTTGTTGCATGATCATTCTTTACAACAATTTTTGATATTTCTTTCCTCTCCAAATATTTGAGTCCATGTGGATCAGTAAGCTGCATCCTCTGAGAGCACCTGATCAGTGTGCCCTTGCTTACCATCCATTTTAGGAATACCAGTTGTTGGGTTCCTTATTACCTTTCTGGGGAAAGGGCTCCTGAATCTAATGCTTATCTCACACATGCCCAGTATTCTTTCCTTCATGTTACCCTCATTACTCTTCTCCAGTATCTGTATTCTATACATCTTTTCTTGGAGGTTTTCCACAGAAACCATTATTAACTCTGTTGTTATGTGCATGGCTTCTTTGTGGTTGGGACCTTAATGAAAGGGATTCTGTTCTGGCTCATGTTCATTTACACTCCACTTATCTCAGAGACTTATGTCTTGGATTCTTCTTTAACATGAGTATTTTGACATCACCTATGACAATATGGAGTTGTTAGTAACATCTGTCCAATTACATTTCACTCTTTCAACCTTTGTGGCTCATTTGTCTCAGTCGTAGTTTTCCATGCCACCTATTTTCATTTGCCACTCTTCATTTTCCTATCCTCTACCTGTTCCTTCAAATCCGGTACTTCCTTTCATTGAGGTCATTGCTGATATGTCATGTCTTCAACAGTAGTGATGACTTTCCTGGTAGTTTCAGGGCTGGTGGGAGTTCATTTGTTGGATTTTTTTCCTCACTGGCTTCTGTTTGCAAAGATTAATGGGTGATAAAAGTTATTTACTGAGACCCATTCACCCATTTCTTCTCAAGCCATTTCCTTTTCTCTAGATCCTGTGACTTGTTTTTGTCAGAGACAGTTCAGAATTTGCTTATGCAGTGAGCTATTGAACAGGTTTATTATCTATTAGAGGGATTTTACTCCTGTCTTTTTGTGTTCTCTGAGAAAACCAAGAACTGGAAGTCTGTCATCAATTTGTCTCAACTCAATTGATTTGTTCAACTCCCTTGTTTTACTGTAGTCATTTCTCACCCTGTGGTGGGTGCTTTTTCTGGGCTTATGGATGACCAAGAAAGATGTTGCTAATGTATACATCCCTATCTTAACATTCTCTTTGTCCATATCTTTGGTTTTAATGTCACAGGGTGGTTTACCAATTTTGCACCCTATGCTTTGGCTTGCTTCTGCTCCTTATGTTTTCTGTTGGGTGTTTTTAACACTTTTTTTCATCATATTCATGCTCTGGGCTGTGACTTCATTATTATTTGGATGACTCACTTCTTCTGGCTCATTCTAAACTGGAATCAGTCAGCCATACTTGTCAACTCTTTTTAGTTGGTTGCTTGGGTGGGTTGGTTAATGAAATTGCATAAGTTCTTTCTTCATTCTGCCCAATATTTTGTTTGTTTAGGTGACTTTTTCAACAGTCATCTCAGTTGGGCTCAACTGTCTTCTCTGAGACTTCATTCCATGGAACTGTCAGCTCATCATACCCTTTCAACTTCCTCAGTTTCTGCTTGCAAAGTTCTATTACTTGTGGGGATATGGTCTTCCATGATATTACTGGTCCCCCTCAGTTGTGCATATATGAGACCTCCTTCAGTGGGCTCTTCAAGATCAATGAAACCTGCTCAATATTCCTTGGCAGCTGCTATTACCCTTTCTCATAACTTGATGGATGATCTGCTTTGGTGGTTGGAGAAAGCTCATCTGTAGGAAGCTGCCCTGCTTCCTCCTCCTCATCCAGGTTTACATCTGTTAATGGATACACCCCTTTGAGGTTGCAGTGCATGGGTTGATCACAAAGAAGCTTTGGGTTGCTGGTCTTTCAATGAGAAGTCCTTACATATCAAAGTACTTGAGCTTCTCTCAGTCCATCAGGCTTTGAATCATTTCCTTCCTCTCACACCATATGTTGTCTGGTGATTATTCATTATGACCATTCTATGTTGGTAGCACACATAAATCACCAAGGGGTACCTGGATTAGATATCTCTGTTTTCAAACATTGGATCTTACATATTGGGCTCACACACACACACACATATTCATCTCCTTGTGTTCATATTCTGGGTGCATTCAATCTTATAGTAGATTTTCTTTATCTGACAGAGTGGTATTTAGATTCCCCTTGTATTCCAGTGGCTTTGATCTTCATGGGGTTTTCTCCACATAGGTATATTTGCCACATCCATTAATCACAAATTACTCCTCTTTTGGTCCCAGGTACCTCATTCTTTACTTCTGGCTGGCAGTGCCTTGAACTAGGATTGATCCCACAAATTCCTTTTTGTTTATTCTCCTATCTGATTACTTTGTTTGGTGGTCTTCTTCATCCATGCCACTCTGTGTTGATTCCTTCTGATTGCTCCTTACTGGCCAACTAAACTGTGATTCCCACAATTACAACAGCTGCAACTTTCTTCACCAGTTATCCTACTCTTCTCTCACTTCCTTCTTTGGCATCTGGTTCTACATCCAGCTGTTCACATCATTGATATTCAAACCTGACTTTTATTTAATTCTTGGCTAAGAGATCAGATTTCTACTATAGAGTAGCTTTTGTCTTGTTCCATATGTTATTCTTCAAAGGAAGTGTATCAGTGCAAATGGAAGGTGTTTCACTATTGGTTTGTAATTTGAGAATTTTCCTCTGATCAACCTACTGTAGCTCATGTAGCTTAGTTTTTCCTGTAGTTTTTCAATCAGGGGTCATCAGTCTCCTTACTTTTGGGTTATTGGGCTGCATTATCCTATACCTTTTGTTTTTCTCATTACTGTTGAGTTTTTTTCTTCCTCTGTTCTTATTTTAATGCATTACTTGTTGATTCATCATCTCCCCCTGACACCCAGTCTTCTGGATTGGGATCTTAATGTGATCTTCCATTATCTTACTTTACCTTTATTTGAACCTATTTTCTTAAGCTCCATGTTTTACCTTTCCCGAAAAATGTATTTCCATCTCCTCTTAGTCTGTGGACGTTTAAGGTCTAATTTATTTGCCATTGATGTTTCATGTACACTTTACCATCATATATATCCTCTCCTTTATCTGAATTGTTGCTTACTCTCTAAGACTTTAGTGGCTAAGGAAGGTAACTTCTCCTTTTTGCTTACTTCTTGCCCTTCTTTTTCTCACCTATACCATCATAGTGATCCAAAGGGACGTCTGTGTCCAATCAGCACACTGTTGTTCTATTGCCTGCATGGCTTCCTTTCATGTTACCCATTCCTCACTCTTTATTCCTTGGCAGTAGTCTTGTGTTTGTGATCTTTCCACTTCTACTCTCATTAATAGGGTTCAATATTTGATTCAGTTGGCTTTATTTCTCTATGATTTTTTCCCACTAGAATTTGTTCAGAGTATCTTATCTGAAATTCAACATCTCTGATTTTCTCTCTCTTCTGTCTACAGTTGAGCATGTGTACTACACCTAATACATTCATTTCCCATTATTTATGCCATATTATGGTTTCTTTTTCTTCTGGTTTTCATTTTAAACCTGTGCCCATTTTCATGTTTTGGTGTGACTTTGACTGGATAAGTTTATATTATTTTCCTTTTCTGGGGCCTTTGCTTATTTAAATGCTATTGATATGGAACTCACTCTGTGGTAACTGTTGCATGACCAAGTATTCTCCAAGTAGAGGTCCACACTGTACAGACATGTTGACTCTCATTTTAACTTCTATGACTTTGCAATGATCACTGTTGAGATGGAGTGTTTCACAAGATTGCTTGTAAATGAATAATCTTGAGATGCACTTGCTTCATAAGCTTGCCTGTTCTAATCCATCAAAGGTGAAGCAGAAGAAGACAGCTGCTTATCCCTGTCTCACTTTGTATTGAATAAATCAATATGATCTACTTTTCAAAATAGGATTTTGCAGTTGCCCAATGCATTATCATTCCTTTTTTCTTCAAGTGGAATCCTTAACTACTTTCCAGTTCCAAGCTGTATTCTTTCCTTGATCATATATATCCCTTTGTGTTGTGGGAAACAGTGAATGAATGGAAAATTGTTCTGGTTCTGTCATTTTGCTATTGCTTATTGTATCTTATACTGAGGATATTATTGCTTTTCAAATCATTCCAGTCAATTTTGCTGTTGGGTGATTTGATTTCTGTTACTTAGACATCCTTTCAATACTGGATGTCTGGTCACTGAATCAATAGATCAAAGCTTACGTGTTGAGTTCAGGAGTCAGAGTGGTTCTAGATTGCCTCCAGTCTCTTGAACTGTGAAGATGGTGTGATCTTCATCTTACCCCCATGTGGATGTTGGTTTACAGCAGTATGGGTTTTGGATGTAGTTGATTTATTGAGCATGGTCTATTGTACCCTAGCATCAGTATACTGAGGGACACATCTGTTGATTTACCTGCTTTTATACTAGATGGGATTGAGTTCCTTATACATTTCATAGTTAGTATTACTATCCTTCCACAGTTCTATCTCACTTGGTGTGCTCATCTCTTTTTCTGTTCTTATCCTCTACACATTTCATTGATGGGTGAAGAATGTACCTGGTTCAGTGGTGGTGCTGTTCCCCTCATCAGATCTTTTGAACTGACTCTATCATTTCCAGGAGTATCCTTCAGATGCTTTCAGAGGTTACATTTGTCATTCTCTTGCACTCATCCTGCTTCCTGTTCACTATGGGAGTTTACCTAATTTTATGAGTGAGGATAAGAACGATATAGGAAGTTATAATTTTCCTCCTCTCAAAATGTACTTTCTGTAGGTACTTTCCTCTTCTAACACTTCCCATCATTCTTCCCTATTTTCTTATGGTGGTTACATCTGCATCTCAGAATGGCTGGTATGGGTATTAACATTTTTATTGATAAGCAGAGAACAACGTTTTGACCTTCCTAGGTCATCTTCAGGGATATTAATACTTTTATTGATAAACAGAGAACAATGTTTTGGCCTTCCTAGGTTGAAACATTGTTTTCTGCTTATCAGTAAAGTGTTAATACCCATACCAGCCATTCTGAGACACATTTTTATTTCAAGTGGTTACATCTGCCAAACTTTGAAGTGACAGTTTGAATAGAGTCATGTAGGGAGAGTCACAGGTGTCACGTATGCCATGTCGCTATTGGTAGAGAAGTGAAGCATGAGGATTTACGTGAGAGATATGTTAGAATCATTTTATTCCAACAGAGGGAAGCAGAAGGCTTGTGGCAAGCATGAAGACAAAAATTGCATTTAAAAAGCATCAGTGGAGAATAATAGCTTATCTTGTTAGAGTAGGTAAGTAACTGTTAGAAATGTATTTTCAGTATAGGAAAATAATAACTTGTGTTTTTACTCTTAGTCAGAGGCATGTCCTGAGTACAAATACTTTATTAACACACCTGATTGTTTATGTTGATATCACTGATAAAAGATTTGGATATTTATTCAGAATAGTTCAGAAGCTGTGGTGAAAATGAGGTGGAATTATACATAAATTAGTAAAATAATCCTCTTTCTCTTTATACTAAAAATGATGTGATAGCAGATGTCAGAGGGAGTAAATGACATTGTTTGAAAGACAGTATGTGACAGGAGGACATGGCATGTGTATTGGACCTTCTTGTTTATAAACTGTAAATGTAGATTATTTTCACAACATTAATAATATAAGTTTGCAAGCTGCTTGAAAACTTAGAAGCTCAAATAGCAGTAGAAAAATTATCCAATAAAGTATTGACATAAATTGATAATAAAGTAGTTTAATTAAATTTTGAATGTAGAAAAATGTTGACATGCTTATTTCTATCCAGAGGGTTTATTTCAATCACGAAGTGTAATTGTTGGTTGTTTTCATTGTTGTGGACTGAAATCTCAAATGGTTTTATCTAAAATTTCTTATTGTAGATGAGCTAACAATGCTGTTTCATAATTGTTGCATGTTCGAATCCCCATCACATCAAACATGCTTGCCATTTCAGCCATGGGGGCAATATAATGTGGTGGTCAATCCCACTATTCATTGCTAAAAGAGTAGCCCAAGAGTTGGCAGTGGGTGGTGATGGCTAGCTGCCTTCCCTCTGGTCTTACACTGCAAAATTAGGGACAGCTAGCACAGATAGCTCTCAAGTAACTTTGAGCAAAATTCTTACCAAACCAAATCAGTCATAATTGTCATTAGAAGTATTTTTACATGCAATAGATAATTGTTTTATCAATTGTTGAGTAAAAATAGTTTAGTATTTCTTAAGCTAATCATTGTTTTGCTCAGTGTATAAATACTTGTAGTTTATAGCCATGGAAAATGAAGTTAGGAATGAACATATTGTTTTATAATTATGCTCAGAATATGTAATTTTTAAGGACAGTTTTTGATAAATAAGAGTATAAAAACACCAGACTTGTATATTGAAATAATGTGATGCTGAGTTGAACAAATAGAAAACGTTAAATTAGAAACTATTTCATTATCAAATTGTCTTAACTTTCTGTTATTATTGATCATAAATATATTTTTTTAGTATCATTATTCCTTCTTATACTTGTGTTTTAAAGATTTTTTATCTATACTTTGATCTATTTTTTTGAAACTTAAAGAAATTGTGAACTACTCTAATTATAAGAAAATATAACTTTACACATTAAATGTATTTCTGCATTGTTCATGATATAACTGATTGATATATTATATTTGTATTGATTTCATGGTATTATAATTTATTTCAGATGAGACTGATTTATTATGTTTTATATATTATGCATTACTATTTTAAATAACTGGGAATTTTAACATTTATTTTAGAAGTTAATTGAATGTTGATATGTATCAGATTTATGATATTTGCCAGCAATATTGATACACACAGTTTTATTTCTTAAATATATTTGAATACACAAATAACAATACAATTTATAATAATGGTTATTACAAATAGTAATTATGAATAATGGTTAATATACCAGAATTTTACAAACAACAACTAGTCTTCTATTTGGTCTGGAACTGAATTTTTTATTGACGTTTTGCAGAGAGTGAATTAATTCTATGTTAATACACAGATACACTTTTCTTGATTGAAAAACTAGCTAGTTCTAGTCTTGTTTGGTAGTTTATAAGCTAACTTTTCACTGAAGAAGATATCTAATGTCCTCATAGAAATACTAACATATGTTGTTAATTCTGTGAAGTTGAAAGGTTTATCCTTTTCTTTCATGTGTTACGTGTTATAATTTATCCTGGACAAGACTCTGATTTATTAAGTTGCATATTACAATTAGAAATAGCATGAAATTTTGATTTTAATTCAGAAGTTAATTGAATTTTGATATGTATCCAATTTATGATATTTGCCAACAAGATTGACACACACAGTTTTCCTTTTTAACACAAACATATTTTAATATACAAACACTAATACAATTTGTAGTAATGATTATTACAAATAATGATTTTTGTACAAAAGTTGTACAAACTTTCAAACAGTACTGAGTCCTATTTCTGAATATTTTATCGACAGTTCACAATGAGCACATTTGTTTTGAGTTGATGTCAGTTCAGTTTACTTAACAGATATCTCTGTTTTGTATGTTTCTCTGACAAAAATGTGTAATGTCTTTGAAACAATACTAATGTCTTAAGTTAATTCACTGGAGTTGCACAGTGTAATGCTCGAAATTTATAAACATCCCAAGTCAAATATCTATAGCTTTCTGATTAAGAAATGTTTAATACAGTTATATCTCCTGAGGTTTTTCCTTTACTAACTGTAGCAAACCAACAATGTCAAACTGATTTTGGCACGTTGAGTTATAAACTTTTAGAGTGAGGTTTTCAAAAGTTCAGTTGGCAACAATATTGTGGGATATACTAGTGCTTTCATAAAATATATTGTTGATTCTTACACTTGAGAATCTTCTACAAATTTAAAGAACAGATAGTACTCTTGCAATACATATTTAATGGTATAAGTCACATGCATTTCCAAATATCTATTAAACTGAAACAAATGTAAATATTAAAATAAATATATAACAGTAAATTCATTAAAGATAGTATTACATTTATTGTGATATTTACAACTTTAGATTATGTATTAACTGAATATATCTTTATCAAGATGTTGTTTAAGGTTTGAGATTTTGTAACATTGGATAACATAAGAGATGCTGTTTTTTTTAACAAATTATACATTCATGACATGAAAATAGAACTAATGTATCACCATGTTTTAGTAAACTTTTATTTTATCTTTTGTTCCATGTGCACAATGAAAGTTAACCCTTTTTAAAGGTTCCACAGTTTATCTTGGATCACTGTCATGTTAGTGGCCAGCCTTGTCGGATAATATGTACCCAGCCTCGTCGTCTGGCTGCCTTGTCTGTTGCTGAACGTGTAGCTGCTGAGAGGGGAGAAAAAATCGGGCAAACTGTTGGCTATCAGATTCAGTTAGAAAGCAGGTTTGTATTTGTATCATTTCAGTTCATTATATGTATATGTACTTTTATGATAAGGAAGTTGATTTGCCAATAATTTTTAACATGTTGTTTTCATAAGATCATTTTAAGTAAAAAAAAAAAAAAAAATAGCTGTATTGCTATTTATCTCCAACTTTACTTTGGAAATTCTATACATGATGTGGTTTCAATTTATTTTTTATTGACAATGTTTTTATGCTGTGTTTAAGTCCTGCTTTTTTTAATAGTAATTTTTGAAATACTTATTTGGTGTATTTCATAGCTTTTATTCTTGTTGATATTTAGAAAGATAATATTTTTTTGCTGTTAATGTGATCACACACAAAACACTGAGGTTGAGTACATTATATAGATTGTAGTTTCCTTTGCAAGAAAGTCCATTATTAAGGCTCTTATGTCCAAAGTACACCACTCATCCTTGCTAATTTTCCAGAAGCCATTTAATGTATGAGGATGATTGTTTTTCAGCTCTCTTTTACCATTCAACCACAACTTCATATTAACTGTAGTTTATCATGGACTTGCTGATTTTGCATATTCAGAATAATTTTAATATTACTTCATCAACTATCTGTATATATTTATTTGTTTGTGTGATATCTGTTACAGTTACATATGGTAAATATAGGAATTTGTAGTCTGGAAATTGAGATATTTGTGTGTTTTGTATGTTGCATTGTAATTTAACTGATGTTATTGGTTAGCGTGTTAAGTGGATTTATTTTATCAGTTTAAAGTTATTATTATTTTGAATCTCTGTTATAGTAATTGTTTTGTTAGATTAGTACGTGGATTAAGAACTAACCCATATGATGTCTTAGCTTTCTAACCTTCGGATATTATTAGGATTATGATCAAAGGTATTGCTAAGAGTTGTGATAGTTAATTGGTGAAACAGTACATTCTAATAATTATAACTAACAAAGAAGGAAAATAACATTAAGTGTAATAAATTAGCTATGTTCATTACTGGTTTGATTTTGTGTTCATATTCATGTGGTAGTTTACTTTGATAAGAAGTTTGCTAAAAGAAAAGCAAAACACATTGCTTAACTTGCACTTGGTACAATTTTACTTTAGTCTTTTTTTATTCAAACCTGTTGTATTTTCTTTTCTTAAAAATTTTTTAGGTTATATTTAATGTGTTGACTTTCTGGACAAGTTTTAGAGAAGAGCCCACTAGGATGACATCTGGGATCATGGGATTGTTTTATGAAGAGAGAATAAAATATCTAAATGTGTTTTTTTCCATAGAATGGAATGGTCAAAGGGGATTAAGGGGATTTGATTGAGGTGTTTAAGATTATTAAGGGCATTGGCAATACAGAGCCATCAAACGTTTTTTTGTGTTTAGAAGTGAAAAAACATAGGGCATGGAGTCGTAAGTTCAGATTTTGGCAGCATAGAAATTGTCTTCAGGTTAAACTCTATTACTTTAAAAACAGGGTGGTTGGATTTTGGGATGAGCTGTCTTTAAGAGTTGTGGAAACAGAAAATTTAATTGTGTTCAAGAAAATATTGGATGAATACATGATTAATAAGAGGTGGTAATAGTTGGGAGCTGGAAGGGACATCCATGGTGGACTAAGCTTCTCTTTGTCCCTTTAAAATGTTAAGAAAATTATGTTTATTAGAATTTGGTGTGCAGATTTATAACTAATTGTATATGCATGTACTGGTAGTTCTCTGAATAAAATAAGATTCATTGTTTATCCCATAATGATGTATTTTTGAACTTTTAATATTTATTCATACATGTCTACTTTCTTTTCAATTGATATGGTTTTGTAATATTTTGACAGGGTTTCTCCCAAAACACTCTTGACATTTTGTACAAATGGTGTTTTGTTAAGAACTTTAATGGGAGGAGATGCTGCTATGGCAACAGTGACTCATGTGATCATTGTGAGTAAACAATAAATATTGGTGTAGTAGAAGAATGTAGATATAACAAATTAAGTAGATGAAGTAAATGCAACAAGGATAACACTAAAAACAATAGTTTTTAAATTTTAATTCTGTACATTTATGTATTCTATCTAATCTAAAAAAATTCTAATTTTTACATTTTAGATACTTTTGTAGTAGCAAAAAATATAGAATAAATTTAGTATTCTTGTTTTTTTGCTTTAAGCTTTCAACAAAAACTTAATTATACTTTCTTGTAACGATGGTAGTAGTACTTAAAATTATTATTTATATGAAATATGCATTTAAGATCACAAAATAATAATGTGCTCAAAGCATGTAGTATCCTATAACAAATGTAATTTAACTGGGTTTCAAGTTAAGGCATAAGTGACTTAAAATAATTCACTTACTTGACCAATGTGAACTTGCCAATAGTAACAATGAACATGTGTACCAACCAAGTCAAACACTATATTCATGACAAGTTAACATTATACAGAGGTTAACAAATAGAAATTTTGTTTTTCTGTTGGTTACAAAAAATCCGAGATCAAATGTTAGAGAGAACTGTTGACGTTTTGTGAAAATCAAGGTACGATGGGAAAACTTGGCGAGTTCAACTTTTTGGTATATATTTTCATAAACTAAGATGATTAGAAGTTATAAGATTAAACTATGTCTAAGTAATATCTGTATTACAACTGTGTAAACCCAGGACATCATATAGGGGTAAAAGGAAAATGAAAAATAGACTCGTGTAGACGAGAAACTATTGAAGGTAAGGAAAACAAAAGGAACAGAGAAGGATATGAATTATGAACTTAGAGATACTAGTTATAGGTGATTCCTTGACACAGCATGTGGATAAAATAGTTTGTGGGTTAAATAGGTAGAAAGGGCATAGGTCGAAGACATACTTGGCAAAGCAAGAGATATATGAAAGTGACTGGCAACGATGCAGTTTTTGTTGTGCATGTAGAGGCAAACAATATAGGGAAGAGTAAGTCAGAAGTAAGTAAGGTCATAAATCAATTGTGTCAGGGATACTGTCAAGAATTAATTGTGGAGATGAACTTTTAAGTAGGTCACTAGCATTAAACGACAAGGATAAATTAAATGAGACAAATCTGAGATGTAGAGGAAAGTTTAACATAGTCATGAGAATAGGGTTAATTGTTACTATTACTATAATGACAGAAATGTAAGAAATAAAATAGAGAACTGGTAAGAATTAAAGATTTTGAGATAATGGGAATAACTGAAACATAGTTAAAAGTACGTGATTTTAATGACATAATTTTCTATTAAATACAAGGTTATAGGTTATTTAACAGGGTTATAGTAGTAAAGAGAAGGGGAGAGTGGTTCTATATGTAAAGTGTGAATTATGTTCTGTTGAAGTTCAGAATATTAAGGATAACAACAAGGGGACTGAATCCATTTGGGTTTCTGTTAGTGGATATCAAAGGAAAAAAACTCTTAGTAGGAATTTTGTTACAGGCCAGCAGATGAAACTGAGGAAATTAATGAGAAAATTTACAGTGAGATTAAAATTTCAGCTGTTAATGAAGTCATACTTATGGGTGATTTTAATTTTAGACATTGATTAGGAAATGCTGGAGTCAAACAATGATGGAGAAAGGTTTCTGGAAACTGTTTAATATAGATTCCTTCACCTATTGGTCTTTTTGATTTATGTTGATGTATGATGAGTGGATGGTCAATAAATGAAATTTGCTGATGATATCAAGGTCTTGGGTGTTGCTGTCTATGAAGAGGATGCTACTGCTTTATGAAAGGATAATTTATTGAGTTGCACAAATAAATAGCAGATAGGTTTTAATTATAATAAATGCAAGATAATGAATACGGGTTATCGCAATTTTAAAAAGTGTAGTTTGGATAGGAATAACTTTAACAGTGTGATGGAAAAAAGGGATCTTTGTGTAATAGTTGATTAGTCTAAAGCCATCCAAGCAGTGTGATGTTGCTAGTGATAGGACAAATAGAATTTTAGGTTGTATTTATGGAATTATTGAATATAAATCTAAAGAGGTTATAATTTTATTGTGTAGGTTGCTGGTTAGTCTGGATTTGGAGTATTGTGTTCAATCTTGGGCTTCTTACCTTATGAAATACGTTGAATTATTGAAAAGGGTTTGGAGGAGGGTGATTAAAATGGTACCTGGGATAGAGGGGTTGTCATATAAGGAGAGAATGAGATTCTTAAAATTGTTTTCTCTTTAAAAATAAGAATTACAGGGGATCTGATCAAAGTGTTTGAGATTGTAAAAGAACTGTTGTTGTTGCTGCAAATGAGTGAAGGTTGAGACTTATTTAAACATTTCCTTTTGAAATGAAGAAGTTAAAACTTACAAAATAATGCTATTTGATTTATTCACTACATTTTTATTGATAAATGTTGATAATGAAGTAATTTGATTAAATTTCAAATGTAACTTTAAAAAGTCATGACAAGCTCACTTTGACCTACGTGTGCTCAGGAGATTAAGTCAAAGTGTTTTGATTTGATAAATTTATATTTTTAGTTATATTTCATAGTTTATGGAAATAGTGACTTGTAGCAATTATTTGTAAACTGTACTTAAGTTTATTTTTCTAATTTTGATCAGATGATTAATGAAATTTTCTAACTGATCAATTGTTGGACTTATTATCTGATAATGGTTACAGTCAACTAGTCAATTATTCTAACTTGTTATTAATCTTCCTGATTACACCTTTAATTTTGTGCTACCCTGCACTTAGTATAATACATACAACAGTTTAGGGTTATTGTTTTTAATCTTAGTGTTGCACAGTAAAATGGATTGTATACACAACATACTACAAAAACCTTTAACAAACTAAAATTATTATTGATTCTGTTTATTACCATTCCTTTTATTTTTCTCTCTACATTTTCACAAGACTTCTCTACTGAAACTAAATAAACTAATTCTGTGTTAGATATAATTATTGTTTGGTTTCACGTAATACAAGATCATTGTCACAATGTATGTGAAAGATAACATGTATAATTTGATGAAGACAAATTAACAAGAATCCTTGCAATCATTTTTCAGGATGAAATTCATGAACGTGATCGCTTCAGTGACTTCCTCATGATTATTGTAAGAGATTTACTGTTAAAGTTCAGGAACTTGAAGCTTGTGTTGATGTCAGCTACTCTAGACACTCAGTTGTTTGTTAAATATTTTGGTGGATGTCCTGTTGTGGATGGTAGGATTTTTATATTAGTATTTTGTTTCAACTGTGTATTTGATGTGATGAGGTTGTTCGAATAATAATGGCAGATATTAAATTTTAATTTTAATAAGAAATAAAAAAAATTCAAAAGCAACTTTATTAATCAAAATAGGAACCTAGTGAATCTACACAGTTCTGCCACTGAGAAACAATATTATTTGTGTCATGGTGATAAAACTCTGAAGTCCTAGAACTCAAAAATTCTTTAAAGCCATTTCATGCTGTTTCTCTTTTATCATACCATTTGTCTTGTAAAAATTTGTTCAAATGCTTGAAAAAGTGGTAGTTGGTGGGTAACGGGTCTGGGGATTAAGGAGGATGAGGCAATATTTTGTAGCCCAATTCATTGAGCTTCTGGGTCGTCATTTGAGCAACATGTAGTTTAGAATTATCATGAAGCAAGATTGGTCCTCTTTGATTGACTAATGATGTCATTTTTCATGCAACTTTCTGTGCATTTCTTTCAATTCTTGAAAGTAAACCTCAACAGTGATATTTTGGTCCTTGTTGAACAAGCTGTAATGTATAATACCAGCCACAGACCCTACGCACTGATCCTAATCTTCTGTTGGTGCAAGTTTATCTTCCCCTCAATGTGGATTCCTGTACATGGTGAGGGGACATCCCAGAGAAGTTTCTGTTTTTTCAGTTTACCTCCTCTGGGATCTAAACATCCACCCACTTGTTTGCTGTGCATGGCAACCTGTGAAGGAGAGGAGAGGATCCTTGTGGTTGAGGGGTCCAGCCATAACACACTACTTTTGCATTGAATTCCTTTAGGTGGGTGGCCTTGGAGTAACCCCCCAGGATCAGTTGGCTGGTCAACTTGGGGTAGGGCCAACCAGATACAAGTGTACACTCAACACACCCTTCAAGGCTGTAGCTATCCTTGTTTCCTTGGGTCGTACCATCACTTTGTTCTCTGTATCTGTCTCCTGGAGAGACCTATAATCAGTCAGACCTTGATGCTCTCGTTGAACAGTTGCAACATCCCTTTTTAATCCTGAGGGACTTTAATGGACATATTCCCCTCTGGGGGATATTTCTCTCCAATACTGGTGTTTATACTTATTTTCATGCACCTAGTTAGTCTTTTACTGCTGTTGATCTTTTAATCTGCTCCCCTTTTTATGGAGGGTTGACAGTAACCCTTGGAGCAGTGGTTATTTTCCTGTCATGTTAAGAGAGACTAGCCATGATCAATGCCACCTGACCTGTGTGCCTCAGTGGAAGCTGGACCAAGTCAACTGGCCCTCTTTCACTGCTCTTTTGGAACTTGATCCTGCTGTTGTCTGTAAGCCATTGATAGATGACTGCATGGCAGCATTGACTAACTGTATTATCCAGGCAGCTACTTAACATGCTTTATACGGTATCCTCACTTGTAGTAGAATTCTGTTTACCACATGGCACAGAAGGCTCAAAAACAGGCCTGGGATACCTTTCATAGGTGTCCCACATGTTTGAACCTCATTACTTTTCAGTGAGCCTGGGCACATGCTTGGCAGGTAAGATGTCAAAGCCTGAAGGAATCTTGGATTAAATACACAACCAACATCTCTTCTACCATCAGTTCCAAAATTATATGGAACAAAATTTGAAAGGTCAGTGAACAGTATAATTCTTTCAGTGATGTCGAGAAAACCCACTTGTAGAGAAATATATATGTAAAAACGGCTCGTTTGGGTTGAGAATTTTTTTTTTTAAATTATAAAAGCAGATAAAGGAAACACTATTGTTGTAATGAATACGAATGAATACATCCAAAAAATGAACAACATCCTATCAGACACTAACAAATTTAAACCAATACACACAAGTCTAACAAAGACGCACGAAATGCAACTAAACAAAATACTACTAAAAATGAAAAAAGCCAACACAATTTCACAAACACTTTATTCCTACCTACGTAAAACCGACTCACGCACACCACAAATATACGGCATTCCCAAACCTCACAAACCAGATTGTCCATTACGACCAATAATGTTTACATATGAATCATTTAATTAAAATCTTGGTAAATACATAGCATGGGCATTCTCCAAATATGTAACATCAGCCAACTCATTCATCAAAGACTCTTTTAATTTCAAGTCTAATCTTAATCAACTTCATCATAAAGTCTTAATGGCCAGTTTTGATGTTATATCTCTCTTTACAGAAGTTCCAACCGCTGAAGCCTGCAAGATAGCCTTAGAACTCTATATCCGAGACCCTAACCCATCTATAGACATTCCCAGCAACCAATTAGCAACCCTCATAGAATTCACCACGATGAAGACAAACTTCATGTTCAAGAACCACAACTATATACAAACAAATGGCCTAAGCATGGGCAACCTAGTATCACCAGTTCTAGCCAATAGTTTTGACACAAGTTGAAACACAAGCAATTAACACAGCATTACATCCACCACTATACTGGTACAGATATGTAGATGACACGATTGCTGGATTCACATCTACAGAACACACACTTAGTTTTTTTAATCACATTAACGCTATACATCCCAACATCAACTTCACATGTGAACAAGAAGGAAGCAATCAAATATCATTTCTTAACCTCAAAATTACAAGAACCAATACACAATTTAAAACAGAAATCCACCAAAAAATCACCCATACTGGACTATACATTCCTTGGGACTCAGCACATGAAACAAAACAAAAACTCAACATACTAAGAAACCAAATAAACACAGCCATGAAACTATGCTCACCAGATAAAATTAACAATGAATTAGACAAAATAAAACAATATTTCATCAACATCAATAAGTTTCCTCCACAAACTGTAGAAAACATTATACGCACACACCTAGACAGAAAGCAAAATCAAGCAACAAAAGTAAATATATCTCACGAATCAAAAA